>NC_133648.1:261612945-261821959 GCF_009905375.1 Apium graveolens
AAATTTATTCAGAAATCCTTTTGAGGTGTATGACTTATAATTGTGGAATAAAATGACTTGTGTTATTTTTGTATCATCTGAGACTATAACTTGGTGTGTGTGTATATTATGGGGTCACAGTACAGAGCAGTAGTTGGTTGACGTTTGTTAAGATTAAGTATTGATAAGGGAAATGGAACTCGTGACAACACCGAATCCCCGACCCCGGATTTGGGGGGTTACAGAAATGGTATTAGAGCTAAGCGTTATAAACCTCAGAGATGATGCGTCGTTTAAAATGATAAGTTCACTAAGATAATAAGAACTCTTGCCAAGTTCATAGTCGGACTACCTAACGTAGTACTGACAGTTAAAACCCTTATGGGAACCCTTATAAATATCGTGATAAAAGCGTAGCTCGTTATATATAGTAGTGGGACTCCGAGCTCTAAAGTCCAAGAGCAATAATATGATGATGTTTTACTACATATTGGGGATCGATTGGGATTCAATGGAGTACCCTAATGAGGGACCGGATGATAATCATATTGAGGATGTAACGGTTGAGGATGTTGTCCTAGAAGGGATTGTTGCTGAGAATGATCCCGTGGAGGATCCTAACAAGACTGAAGAGATGATCGCAAGGAATTAATGACTGTGGTCAGGGTGATACCAGAGGTAGGATTGGACGGTTACTACTGGAGGTTCGTTCAAGATTGTAAAGATCGTATCCCCTGTAACACAGCTTACCGTAAGATTGAGAAGTTTAAATGGACAGAGAAATGTGAGAACATCTTCCAAGAACTGAAGCAAAGATTGGTGACGACCCCTATGTTGGCGTTGCTAGATGGAAAAGGAGATTTGTGATTTGAAGGACGCTTCGCACAAGGAATTAGGGTGCATGCTTAGACAGCACGACAAGGTATTCGCGTACGCGTCAAGACAATTAAGGGAATATAAAATATGATATCCCCCATGATCTTGAGCTCATGACAATAGTTTTTCCTTAAAGATTGGAGGCACTACTTGTATGGAGAGAAGTGCGAGATTTACAAAACCATAAGAGCTCAAGTATATTTCCACACAGAAAAAGCTCAATATGCGCCAGAGGAGGTGGTTAGAGCTAATCAAGGATTACGAGTATGAGATTCTTTATCATCCATGGAAAGCCAATATGATGGCTAACTCCCTTGGTAGAAAGGAGAAACTCAATATGATAATGTCATTCGGGAGAGATGATAAAAGATTTTGAGAAAATGGAAATAGAAGTGAAGGTAACCGGAGCCGGTACCGAAAAGCTGTTGAGATTTGTAATGCATCCCGAATTACTAGAAAATATATTATGGTGCCAAGAAAAAGGGGATAATGAATGAAGGCAGAGAGCCAATGACTGGAGAAAAGATCAATACCGAGAAAGATGATAAGGGAATAATGAGGTATTCTACAGAATTTGGGTTCCAAACATTTAAGAGCTTAAACATGAGTCGATAAAAGCCATAGTTTGAGGAATAAGATTTAGGGCAAACCCTGAGTTTGATAGTCAGGGAGGTCCATCAAGATAGAAGGAACCCATAACATAATGAAGTAGAAAATAAGGATTTTAATATAAGATAACCCCGATTATGGGAGAAGGATGAAACATTCATACTAAAAGAATAGAAGTCGAGCAAGATAGGGAGAAACAGGACGGTACCCTATGGGGAAAATCATGGACCTGCTTAAACAAAACTTATACTTTTACCCCAACACCACCCTAAGGAAACAATATGGTGGAAAATTCTTTCATGACCTTAAGTCGCTAAGCTCTCAGAGTTCCAAGGAACAGGTTGACCCAGTCGAGGCAAGAGCCTGGCTAAAGGAAATATAGGAATCATTGAGATTCCAAATGATTGACGAAGTGAAAAGACTTTTTTTTTCACTTACCTTATTAATAGGCGGCCACCCGTAGGTGAAAGGCCAAGAAAGACACGGGGCCAGAGGTTATAATAACCGATTAAAGTTTCAATCAATTGTTTTCAGGAAAGTACTTCCCAAGATTATAGATAGTGTAAAAGCTTTAGATGTTACGACCGGCATTTTGTGTAATATTATTTGTGGAATTGGTATAATATTAGAGCCGAATGAAAATATATTAATGATTATATGTTGTGTGAATGAAAATTTATGCATTATCTTCTTCCTTTTGCTTCCTGGGCTTCGTTCCTCTTATTGTTTCTTTTCGGCTTATTTTTCCGGTGAGCCGCCGCTATTCTTCAGTTTGGTTTGGTTCAATTTTGCTCCGTTGGTATACATATATATACATACATGGTGTGCCCTGTGTGTGCATATGTGCTGTGTTGTGTGTTGTGCTGTGTGTGTGTGGGCGGCGCGTGGCCATGTGTGCTGCGGTTGCTGCTATGTGGTTTCTCTGTTGGCCTGTGCATTCGGGCCTTGGTTTTGTTGTTGGGCCTTACGGTTGTTGTGTTGACTGTTGGGCTGGTGGTTTGGGCTTTGTGAGCTGTTCATGTTCTGTTGGGTTGGATTATTGCAAATTTTAATTTTTTAAATTCCTTTTATTGCAAGGAATTATTGATTAATATTCGTGCTATTAATTTTCGTGTTAGAAATGGTTTTTAAATAATGGTAGAATTTGCGATGGAAACCCGAAATTAATCGGTACCCGTAAATTTTACCACCGTTGATGATGAACTTCGGTGAGTCAACGTGGACGCGATGATCATTATCTGAGTCCTAATCTTAATAAATAAATAAAAAAATCGTATATTGGAATTGTAATATAATCGCATAATTGTGAATTGGTGGTATATCGAGACTTGTGATTTGTTGGTTGTTGACGTCGATTGCAATCGACGGGTAGTCCTCTAAACAAATAAGATGCTGCCAAAATTTTCTAAAAATATATTGTAAATATACATAATTATGTTCTATGCGTTACCCCTATTTATGTTCGGGATATGTGTTTACGTGAATATGGGTATAACAATAATACGAGTCGGATTATCGGATTGGGTTGTTAGAATCTGAGGATATAAGCATGTGGTATAACTAATTAGGGTATTCTGTAATTGTAGATCCCAGTCGAGTTGTCCCAGGATCAAAGTCAGCGTGAAAGCTACTTAGGATTTTGTAAAGCGTTGCAAGGAAAGTACCCTGACCATTCTTTATGGTTCAGTGCATATGAATAGCTAAATGTTTTTATTCTCGTAATGGAACATAAACGTTTTAAGTTACGTATCCCCTATAGTTATAAATCACAGTTTTCAAATATTTGGGGAGAAATAACTTCGAAAGGTACCTATCACGAATGGAATGATTTGCGAAATGGATTTTATATATGTGCTGGTTAAATAAAGGATTTTGAAATGAGATAGGTAAATGTGTTTTGAAAACTGGATAAAACAGTCTCATATGGGATAATTGGGCCAGAGTAGGCCTATTGAGGTGGCGTAAGGGTTTTAATTCGGTTGCGCCCACTATAAAACCGATTAGTCCAGCAGGTCAGAGACTACCTAGTCTCTGAGTTTCGGAACAGGTAAATGGGATGGCATTAGAGCCGTCTGGTTGATAGCCTGATCAGCTGTCTTCACATATCCGCTATATATTTGATTGGGATTTGTGATTTACATAAGAGCATAAGTAGTTGATACATTTTTATAAATGATTAGCATGCTAAATTGTACTCTGATATTACACAGCACACTACTATGTTGTTTTAACAAAGCATGCTAGTTAGTGATATCCAGTTATCTCTGATTTTCATTATGAAATGTTTGATATCATGATTACAGCTCTGTTCCTATTATCGTTACATTACTGTTTTATTCTGTTATTCATATTTGGTACTGCTGAGCGATTATGCTCACCCTTGCAAAATGTTATGTAAATCTCGCAGATGCCTAGAAGACCAGTCAGACCGACCCATGTTCCGGCCCTAATGGACCCGGCTCCTCTGAGGTAGTTTGTATCAGGCCATGAGGTCTGAGGAGTTGCTGAATAAAGTTAGTGTGTGTTAGATGTTGAATAAGAGTTTGTATTAGTGAGAACCTGAATTATACTTGAACCTGGATCAGATCTTGGTTGGGGTCAAGTTAGTATATTTTAATAATAATTCTGTTGTTTATATTTTTGGTAATTAGGTATAGTGACGTCAACTCCCGACCCCGGGGTTGAGGTCATCACAGTTGGTATCAGAGCTACAGGTTCAAGTCCCTGATTCAGATTAGGGATTGTGTCGAGTAGGTGATAATGTGAGTCTTTAGGTGTGAGTCAGCAACTCATATAGAGGAGCAAACCTTTAGAGTCAGTCGAGGGTTCTGACGGTGTTACCCTGGCATCTATTAAATGTTTGATAGAATTGCCTTGACCTGGTTGTGTCTTGCCTGTATATTTATTATGTTGACAGTGGTCTATTGCGATTTCGAGTTCTCCATCTCGGGAGAATCCCTCTGATTCGGATAACTCAGATTCCGAGAGACCCCCTGATGCTGTTACCGAGGAGACCCCTATGCCTCCTCCACCAGTCCCTTCCTTTGTGCCTCGAGACATCCCTGGATCTGGTCCTCGTCCCCGTTGGGTAGGTCTGTATCTGCTGTCAGGGATTTCCCTCCCGGCTGCGGTCCCAGTTCTTCCATGATGAGACCTTCAGTACCTCCTATGGACCCTAGCGGTACTTCTTCACTGATCCCTTACCATGTTCATATGGCGGTGAATACTTCTTTTATCAGAGATCAGAGTCCGGAGTTTGCTGCTCAGTTTGATCAGGTACCTGTTGCACCTTTCCAGGGCATCCCTGCCCCTTCCCCTGAGGTGCGAGCCGGTGTGAGAGCATTGACCCAGATGGCTGTAGAGAGGGCTAGATCTGTTGACCGTTTCATTAGTTCAGAGTTCAGAGCTGTGGAGTATCAGGACCTAGTGAACTGGCTAGTGTTTGAGCTAGGTTCCATTTATGGCAGTGGTAGTGGCTAGACAGAGTTGCAGTAGAGGGATGCAGAGCTCAGAGTTGATCTCTAGGAGTTCTGTAGTTGTCTATCTTATATATGTACATTATGTTGTGATAGTTTGTAGTAAGTGAGGTTGCTATGACAGCCAATTTTGGTGTGTGTTCGGATGGTTCTTTTCAGTTGGATTTTCAGTTGTACTAGTTGGATTCTGTTGGTTACTATATTTCAGCTGCTTTATCTTATTGTTCAGTTTTTAGATATTGTGCGTTGCTATTATTGTTGTTATTATTATTGTTGTTTCTGTTGCTGGCATTTTTAGATTATAATCATTCACTCAGGACGTATCCAATTAAACTGGGGATGAGAATATTGTCTTTGTGGCAACGCTCTCCTGATGCATAAATATAAACTGCTAGAGTAATCCATTTTCTTATATATGACTATTATGTTTCAGGAGATGCCACCAAAGAGAAATTCTCAGCCCAATAACGGATCTGCTGGGGATCCTTCCATGAGTGACTTGATGAATTTGTTGCGTCAGTAGACTGTACAGCTGGCCCAACAGCAACAACAATTCCAGCAGCAGCAGCAACAATTGCAACAGCAACAACAACAGCAACATCAGCTCATACAGCAACAACAACAGCAAATCCAACAACAGCAACTACAAATCCAACAGCAGCATGAGATGAGAGGGGAAAATCAAGGTGTTAGTTTTAAGTCTTTTCAAGCAGTAAAGCTCCCAGAAATTAAAGGAGAAGTAGATCTGGTTGCTGCCAGGATATGGTTAAAGGAAACGGAAAAAGCGTTTGCGCTCACCAAGGTGAGTGAGGATTTAAAGACTGATTATGCTAGTTATTTTCTGAGAAATGATTCGAATTATTGGTGGGAATCTACGCGAGCCCTAGAAGGAGAAGGTCCAGTTCCCTGGGCCAGATTTACAGAATTGTTTTTGGAAAAATACTTTCCGGACTGTCTCTAGAATCAAATGGAGATGGAATTTTTGGAACTGAAACAAGGAGATAGGAGTGTCACAGAATATGAAGCAAAGTTTACGGAGTTAGCCCGTATAGCATCGGAATATGTGAGTTCAGAAGCTCAACGAGCGAAACGGTTTCAACAAGGGTTGAAGCCAGAAATAAGGAGTGGAGTTGTAGCCTTACAGCTTAAGACTTATACTTCGGTAGTCCAGGCTGCCCTAGTGATAAAGAGTGATCAGAAGTTAGCTGCAAAAGTGCAGGGTGGAAAGAAGAGGAAATTTAAAAGTGGACCCGCTAATTCAGAATCAGGAATAGCAAGTCGGAAGTTCTAGCATTGGTTTGGCATGAATAAGAATAAGAAGTTTAAAAGACAAAATTTTCCCCAAGCTAAACCCGGTACAACTTCAGTTAACTCTGCCCCGACGAGGATGAGTAAGCCAGTGGCTGATTGTAAGACATGTGGAAAAAGCACAGTGGACAGTGCCGAGAGAATTTTAATTATTTTAAGTGTGGACAGAAAGGTCACTATTCCACAGAGTGTAAGTCTGAGATTCAAGGAGTTACTTGTTTTAGTTGCGGCAAAGTGGGACACATAGCTAGGAATTGCAAGTCAGTGACTCAAGATAATGTCGGAAGGAGTGTGTCCCAAGGACCAGCAACCAGTACTGCTAGAGCTAGGACTTTTAAGATGACCCAGAAGTCTCCAGTTTATGACTCCGATGTGGTTGCAGGTACACTTATTCTTAATTCTGTACCTGTTAACGTTTTGTTTAATTTGGGAGCGTCCAAATCTTTTATATATGTGAATTGTGTGAATAAAATGCAATTGATGTTAGAAGACCGAGACGAACTTCTGACCATAGAAGTGGCTAATAGAGATAAAGTACCTGTAAAACAATTTTGTCCTAGTTGTTCCCTAGAGATTTCAGGGTACATGTTCCCTGTTGACTTAATACCCTTTGAGTTGGGTGACTTTGATGTTATTTTAGGCATGGATTGGTTATCTTTACATAAGGCGAATATAGATTGTAAGAAAAAGAGAGTTGTTATGTACACCCCAGATAATAAAAGGATCAGCTACCAAGGACAGAGACAAGATAGGAAGTTCCTTTCAGTGATGCAAGCAAAAAGATTGATGCGGCAAGGATGTGAGGCTTACTTGGCTCATGTGGTGGATATGAAGAAATAGATCCCTATTTTGGATGAGATCCCTATAGTAAGAGAATTCCCTGACGTTTTCCCAGAAGAATTACCAGGATTACCACCTGATCATGAGACTTGTGATTTGTTGGTTGTTGACGTCGATTGTAATCGACGGGTAGTCCTCTAAACAAATAAGATGCTGCCAAAATTTTCTAAAAATATATTGTAAATATACATAATTATGTTCTACGTGTTACCCCTATTTATGTTCGGGATATGTGTTTACGTGAATATGGGTATAATAATAATACGAGTCGGATTATCGGATTGGGTTGTAAGAATCTGAGGATATAAAGCATGTTGGTATAACTAATTAGGGTATTCTGTAATTGTAGATCCCAGTCGAGTTGTCCCAGGATCAAAGTCAGCGTGAAAGCTACTTAGGGTTTTGTAAAGCATTGCAAGGCAAGTACCCCTGACCATTCTTTTATGGTTCAGTGCATATGAATAGCTAAATGTTTTATTCTCGTAATGGAACATAAACGTTTTAAGTTATGTATCCCCTGTAGTTATAAATCACAGTTTTCAAATTGTTTTGGGGAGAAATAACTTTGAAAGGTACCTATCACGAATGGAATGATTTGCGAAATGGATTTTATATATGTGCTGGTTAAATAAAGGATTTTGAAATTGAGATAGGTACATGTGTTTTGAAAACTGGATAAAACAGTCTGATATGGGATATACTTGGGCCAGAGTAGGCCTATTGAGGTGGCGTAAGAGGTTAATTCGGTTGCGCCCACTATAAAACTGATTAGTCCAGCAGGTCAGAGACCTACCTAGTCTCTGAGTTTCAGAACAAGTAAATGGGATGGCAGTTAGAGCCGTCTGGTGTTGATAGCCTGATCAGCTGTCTTCACATATCCGCTATGTATTTGATTGGGATTTGTGATTTACATAAGAGCATAAGTAGTTGATACATCAGTTTTATAAATTGATTAGCATGCTAAAATTGGACTCTGGTATTACACAGCACACTACTATGTTGTTTTAACAAAGCATGCTAGTTAGTGATATCCAGTTATCTCTGATTTTTATTATGAAATGTTGATATCATGATTACAGCTCTGTTCCTATTATCGTTACATTACTGTTTTATTCTGTTATTCATATTTTGGTACTGCTGAGCGATTATGCTCACCCTTGTAAACTGTTATGTAAATCTCGCAGATGCCTAGAAGACCAGTCAGACCGACCCATGTTCCCGCCCCTAATGGACCCGGCTCCTCTGAAGTAGTTTGTATCAGGCCATGAGGTCTGAGGAGTTGCTGAATAAAGTTAGTGTGCGTTAGATGTTGAATAAAGAGTTTGTATTAGTGAGAACCTGAATTATACTTGAACCTGGATCAAATCTTGGTTTGGGGTCAAGTTAGTATATTTTAATAATAATTCTGTTGTTTATATTTTTGGTAATTAGGTATAGTGACGTCAACTCCCGACCCCGTGGTTGAGATCATCACAGTTGGTATCAGAGCTACAGGTTCAAGTCCCTGATTCAGGTTAGGGATTGTGTTGAGTAGGTGATAATGTGAGTCTTTAGGTGTGAGTCAGCAACTCATATAGAGGAGCAAACCTTTAGAGTCAGTCGAGGGTTCTGACGGCGTTACCCTGGCATCTATTAAATGTTTGATAGAATTGCCTTGACCTGGTTGTGTCTTGCCTGTATATTTATTATGTTGACAGTGGTCTATTGCGATTTCGAGTTCTCCATCTCGGGAGAATCCCTCTGATTCGGATAACTCAAATTCCGAGAGACCCCCCTGATGCTGTTACCGAGGAGACCCCTATGCCTCCTCCACCAGTCCCTTCCTTTGTGCCTCGAGACATCCCTGGATCTGGTCCTCGTCCCCGTTGGGTAGGTCTGTATCTGCTGTCAGGGATTTCCCTCCCGGCTGCGGTCCCAGTTCTTCCATGATGAGACCTCCAGTACCTCCTGTGGCCCCTAGTGGTACTTCTTCACTGATCCCTTACCATGTTCATAAGGCGGTGAATACTTCTTTTATCAGAGATCAGAGTCCGGAGTTTGCTGCTCAGTTTGATCAGGTACCTGTTGCACCTTTCCAGGGCATCCCTGCCCCTTCCCCTGAGGTGCGAGTCGGTGTGAGAGCATTGACCCAGATGGCTGTAGAGAGGGCTAGATCTGTTGACCATTTCATTAGTTCAGAGTTCAGAGCTGTGGAGTATCAGGACCTAGTGAACTGGCTAGTGTTTGAGCTAGGTTCCATTTGTGGCAGTGGTAGTGGCTAGACAGAGTTGCAGTAGAGGGATGCAGAGCTCAGAGTTGATCTCTAGGAGTTCTGTAGCTGTCTATCTTATATATGTACATTATGTTGTGATAGTTTGTAGTAAGTGAGGCTGCTATGACAGCCAATTTTGGTGTGTGTTCGGATGGTTCTTTTCAGTTGGATTTTCAGTTGTACTAGTTGGATTCTGTTGGTTACTGTATTTCAGCTGCTTTATCTTATTGTTCAGTTTTTAGATATTGTGCGTTGCTATTATTGTTGTTATTATTATTGTTGTTTCTGTTGCTGGCATTTTTAGATTATAATCATTCACTCAGGACGTATCCAATTAAACTGGGGATGAGAATATTGTCTTTGTGGCAACGCTCTCCTGATGCATAAATATAAACTGCTAGAGTAATCCATTTTCTTATATATGACTGTTATATTTCAGGAGATGCCACCAAAGAGAAATTCTCAGCCCAATAACGGATCTGCTGGGGATCCTTCCATGAGTGACTTGATGAATTTGTTGCGTCAGTAGACTGTACAGCTGGCCCAACAGCAACAACAATTCCAGCAGCAGCAGCAACAATTGCAACAGCAACAACAACAGCAACATCAGCTCATACAGCAACAACAACAGCAAATCCAACAACAGCAACTACAAATCCAACAGCAGCATGAGATGAGAGGGGAAAATCAAGGTGTTAGTTTTAAGTCTTTTCAAGCAGTAAAGCCCCCATAAATTAAAGGAGAAGTAGATCCGGTTGCTGCCAGGATATGGTTAAAGGAAACGGAAAAAGCGTTTGCGCTCACCAAGGTGAGTGAGGATTTAAAGACTGATTATGCTAGTTATTTTCTGAGAAATGATTCGAATTATTGGTGGGAATCTACGCGAGCCCTAGAAGGAGAAGGTCCAGTTCCCTGGGCCAGATTTACAGAATTGTTTTTGGAAAAATACTTTCCGGACTGTCTCTAGAATCAAATGGAGATGGAATTTTTGGAACTGAAATAAGGAGATAGGAGTGTCACAGAATATGAAGCAAAGTTTATGGAGTTGGCCCGTATAGCATCGGAATATGTGAGTTCAGAAGCTCAACGAGCGAAACGGTTTCAACAAGGGTTGAAGCCAGAAATAAGGAGTGGAGTTGTAGCCTTACAGCTTAAGACTTATACTTCGGTAGTCCAGGCTGCCCTAGTGATAGAGAGTGATCAGAAGTTAGCTGCAAAAGAGCAGGGTGGAAAGAAGAGGAAATTTGAAAGTGGACCCGCTAATTCAGAATCAGGAATAGCAAGTCGGAAGTTCCAGCATTGGTTTGGCATGAATAAGAATAAGAAGTTTAAAAGACAGAATTTTCCCCAAGCTAAACCCGGTACAACTTCAGTTAACTCTGCCCCGACGAGGATGAGTAAGCCAGTGGCTGATTGTAAGACATGTGGGAAAAAGCACAGTGGACAGTGCCGAGAGAATTTTAATTATTTTAAGTGTGGACAGAAAGGTCACTATTCCACAGAGTGTAAGTCTAAGATTCAAGGAGTTACTTGTTTTAGTTGCGGCAAAGTGGGACACGTAACTAGGAATTGCAAGTCAGTGACTCAAGATAATGTCGGAAGGAGTGTGTCCCAAGGACCAGCAACCAGTACTGCTAGAGCTAGGACTTTTAAGATGACCCAGAAGTCTCCAGTTCATGACTCCGATGTGGTTGCATGTACACTTATTCTTAATTCCGTACCTGTTAACGTTTTGTTTAATTCGGGAGCGTCCAAATCTTTTATATATGTGAATTGTGTGAATAAAATGCAATTGATGTTAGAAGACCGAGACGAACCTCTGACCATAGAAGTGGCTAATAAAGATAAAGTACCTGTAAAACAATTTTGTCCTAGTTGTTCCCTAGAGATTTCAGGGTACATGTTCCCTGTTGACTTAATACCCTTTGAGTTGGGAGACTTTGATGTTATTTTAGGCATGGATTGGTTATCTTTACATAAGGCGAATATAGATTGTAAGAAAAAGAGAGTTGTTATGTACACCCCAGATAATAAAAGGATCAGCTACCAAGGACAGAGACAAGATAGGAAGTTCCTTTCAGTGATGCAAGCAAAAAGATTGATGCGGCAAGGATGTGAGGCGTACTTGGCGCATGTGGTGGATATGAAGAAATAGATCCCTATTTTGGATGAGATCCCTATAGTAAGAGAATTCCCTGACATTTTCCCAGAAGAATTACCAGGATTGCCACCTGATCATGAGATAGAGTTTTCCATTGATTTGATACTTGGAGCTGAACCTATTTCTAAGGCTCCATACAGGATGGCCCCGATGGAAATGAAAGAATTGGCTAAGCAACTTCAGGATTTATTGGATAAGGGAGTTATTCGACCCAGTGTTTCCCCGTGGGGTGCTCCAGTGCTATTTGTGAAGAAAAAGGATGGAAGCATGAGATTGTGCATTGATTATAGAGAGCTGAACAAGTTGACAATAAAGAATAAGTATCCTTTACCACGAATCGATGATTTGTTTGATCAGCTTAAGGGAGCATGTTACTTCTCAAAGATTGACTTAATATCTGGCTACCACCAACTGAAGATAAAGCCTGAAGATATCCCCAAGACTACATTCAGAACATGGTATGGCCATTACGAGTTTCTAGTGATGTCGTTTGGATTGACGAATGCGCCATCGACTTTCATGGATTTGATGAATAGGGTATACAAGGAGTATTTGGATAAGTTTGTTATTGTATTTATTGATGACATCCTCATATATTCGAAGAACCCAGAAGATCACGCAGTGCATCTGCAGATTGCCCTTCAAAAGTTAAGAGAAAAGCAATTGTATTCTAAGTTTTCTAAGTGTGAGTTTTGGCTAACGGAAGTATAGTTTCTTGGACATGTGGTGAGTAAGGAAGGTATCAAAGTAGACCCGGTAAATATCAAAGCCGTATCAAAGTGGGAGCAACCGAAGATACCAACGGAAATAAGAAGTTTTCTTGGATTAGCAGGATATTATCGAAGGTTTGTGAAAGATTTCTCGAAGATTGCATCCCCACTAACTAAGTTGACCAGGAAGAATGAGAAGTTTGTTTGGACGGAAAAGTGTGAAGAGAGTTTCCAGGAGTTAAAACGAAGACTAGTGACGACTCCAGTGTTAGCATTGCCAGATGAGATGGGAAACTTGGTAATATATAGTGATGCTTCTTTGAAAGGATTGGGATGTGTGTTAATGCAGCATGACAAAGTGATTGCTTATGCCTCCAGACAGTTAAAGCCTCATGAGCAGAAATATCCAGTTCATGACCTTGAATTGGCGGCTATAGTATTTGCTTTAAAGTTATGGCGTCACTACTTGTATGGAGAGAAATGTGATATTTACACAGATCATAAGAGCCTGAAGTACATATTCACGCAGAAAGATCTAAACATGAGACAGAGAAGGTGGTTGGAGTTGATTAAGGACTACGATTGTTCGATTAACTATCACCCAGGTAAAGCTAATGTGGTGGCTGATGCCTTGAGTAGAAAAGAAAGACTGAATATGGTTAAGATTGCGGATGAATTAGCACAAGACTTAAAAAGAATGAAAATTGAGATTCTAGTATCTGGCGAAAGCTAAGAGCAATTGTATAAAGTTACTTTCCAGCCGGCATTGATGGAAAAGATTAGAAGATGTCAATAAGGAGTTATGGAACAAGAGTTGGATACTTTGACGGGAGAAGAATTGTGTACTCAAAAAGATAGTCAAGCTTTATATAGATTTTCGTCCAGAGTTTAGATTCCTAATGTAACGGAGTTGAAGAACGAAGTATTGCAGGAAGCACATAACTCTAGGTTTTCTATCCACCCTGGTAGTATCAAGATGTACCAGGATCTGAAGAAAAATTTTTGTGGCCAGGAATGAAGAAGGATATTGCCAATTGGGTAAGTAGATGTCATGTGTGTCAAACGGTGAAAGCAGAACATCAACGACCGAGTGGATTGTTACAACCTTTGGAGATTCCCTAATGGAAATGGGAAGACATTGCTATGGATTTCGTAGTGGGATTGCCAAGGACGAGAGTGAATCATGATGCTATTTGGGTAATCATTGATAGGTTGACTAAGTCAGCACATTTCCTTTCGATCAATGAAAGATATTCGTTGGAAAAGTTAGTCAAGTTGTACTTGGATGAGATAGTTACCAAATATGGAGTGCCTGTTTCTATAGTGTCGGATCGAGACCCGAGATTTAATTCCAGGTTCTGGACTAAATTCCAAGAGTGCCTAGGAATGAAATTGAATTTGAGCACCGCTTATCATCCCCAGACGGACGGTCAAAGTGAAAGAACAATTCTGACCATAGAGGATATGTTGAGAGTCTGTGTTCTGGATTTTAAAGGTAATTGGGATGAGCACCTACCTTTGATTGAGTTCTCGTATAATAATAGTTATCATGCTAGTATTGGGATGCCGCCTTACGAAGCTTTGTGTGGGTGTAAGTGTAGATCACCGTTGTATTGGGATGAGGTAGGAGAAAAGAAAGTGTTAGGTCCTGAGTTGGTCCAGCAAACCAGAGATGCCATAGTGTTGATTCGGAAAAGGTTGGAAGCAGCCCAAGATAGACAAAGAAAGTATGCAGATTTACATAGGAAAGATATGGACTTCGAGTTAGGAGCTCTAGTGTTACTAAAGGTGTCACCTTGAAAAGGGTTAGTACGATATGGTCAGAAGGGTAAACTTAGCCCTAGATTTGTAGGACCCTTTGAGGTTTTGAAGAGAGTGGGAAAAGTCACTTATGAGATAGCGTTACCACCGCAGTGGCAGCACATTCATAATGTGTTCCACGTATCTATGTTGAAACCCTATGTCCCTAATTCGAATCAAGTCATAGAATATGATTCGATTGAACTTCAACCAGATTTGTCCTATGTGGAAAAACCGGTCCAAATCCTAGACCGTAAGGAACGAGTCCTTAGGAATAAGTCAATTCCTATAGTAAAACTTTTGTGGAGAAATCCTCGAGTAGAAGAGTCTACTTGGGAATTGGAGTCAGACATGCTTGATAAATATCCTCATTTGTTTAGCTGAGGCAGATTCTGGGGACAGAATCTTTTTAAGGGGGAAAGGATATAACGACTCGTGTATTTTTATTTTATTTTATTTTATTCCTAATATTTGGAAGTGTAATAAAGGTTTAGGTAAATAAATAAAATGTGTGTATTGGTTTTGGCATCAAATATGGATTGTTATTTAATTATTTATGATTGTTGTTATGTGGGATTGAATTGTGTGATTTACTAATAAGTTATATGATTTTATTTGACTTGTGATAGTGATTTTATTGTAGTTTTAATTCCATAAATATTTGGATTGTCTTTAAAATTGGTTTTCTAATTTTATAATTTCAATAATTATTTTTAGGACTTTATAAAATTGAGAAATCAATATTTCATTTATTATTTATTTTTAAATAATTTTCAAAGTGTGCTTATTTGTAAAATCCATATTTAATTCAGAAATTCTTTAAAAGTCACGAAAATTTTATTTTATCAAGTTCGTATTATTCTGAGAATTTTAAAATTATTTTGGAAATTTTCGGGAATCGTTTTACCCGCGCGTTGTTTCGTTATTCGTTAAAAAGCGGGTATAAAGCGTAGCTTAAAAATTGTTTTAAAATTTCAAAACTTATGATTTAAATAACTTCGGGATATTTGTATCATATTAAGCCTATTTTGGCGATGTTCTGATTAATACTTATTTACGAATTGTACCCTTAAAAATAGATTAAAACAGCGTGTCGGGCTTGCAGTTAGTTAAAACGAAAATAAAACGAAACGTATCCAACGAAGTTGAACATGTGTCGTGTGTTGGTTATTTCAGGAGGGTGAGTAATCAATTTGGGGGGGAAGGGATAAACATCACTTCTCTTTGTCTCTCTCGGCTGTATCTCGAGTCTCTCTGTTCTCTCTCGAATACTTCTGGTTTTGCTCGACTCTTTCTTTTCTCGGCTATCATCTTCTTCCTTTTGCTTCCCTGGGCTTCGTTCCTCTTATTGTTTCTTTTCGGCTTATTTTTCCGGTGAGCCGCTGCTGTTCTTCAGTTTGGTTTGGTTCAATTTTGCTCAGTTGGTATACATATATATATATCATACATGTGTGTGCCCTGTGTGTGCATATGTGTTGTGTTGTGTCTGATGTGCTGTGTGTGTGTGTGGGCGGCGCGTGGCCATGTGTGCTGCGGTTGCTGCTCTGTGGTTTCTCTGTTGGGCCTGTGCATTCGGGCCTTGGTTTTGTTGTTGGGCTTTACGGTTGTGTTGACTGTTGGGCTGATGGTTTAGGCTTTGTGGGCTGTTCATATTCTGTTGGGTTGGATTATTGCAAATTTTAATTTTTCAAATTCCTTTTATTGCAGGGAATTATTGATTAATATTCGTGATATTAATTATTTGTGTTAGAAATGGTTTTTAAAAAAATTGGTAAAATTTGAGATGGAAACCCGAAATTAATCGGGTACCCGTAAAATTTTACCGCCGTTGATGATGAACTTCGGTGAGTCAACGGTGGACCGTGATGATCATTATCTGAGTCCTAATCTTAATAAATAAATAAAAATAAATCGTATATTGGAATTGTATATAATAATCGCGTGATTGTGAAATTGGTGGTATATCGAGACTTGTGATTTGTTGGTTGTTGACGTCGATTGCAATCGATGGGTAGTCCTCTAAACAAATAAGATGCTGCCAAAATTTTCTAAAAATATATTGTAAATATACATAATTATGTTCTACGCGTTACCACTATTTATGTTCGGGATATGTGATTACGTGATTATGGGTATAATAATAATACGAGTCGGATTATCGGATTGGGTTGTTAGAATCTGAGGATATCAAGCATGTCAGTATAACTAATTAGGGTATTCTGTAATTGTAGATCCCAGTCGAGTTGTCCTAGGATCAAAGTTAGCGTGATAGCTACTTAGGGTTTTGTAAAGCATTGCAAGGCAAGTACCCCTGACCATTCTTTTATGGTTCAGTGCATATGAATAGCTAAATGTTTTATTCTCGTAATGGAACAGAAACATTTTAAGTTACGTATCCCCTGTAGTTATAAATCACTGTTTTCAAATTGTTTTGGGGAGAAATAACTTCGAAAGGTACCTATCTCGAATGGAATGATTTGCAAAATGGATTTTATATGTGTGCTGGTTAAATAAAGGAGTTTGAAATTGAGATAGGTACAAGTGTTTTGAAAACTGGATAAAATGGTCGGATATGGGATACATTTGGGCCAGAGTAGGCCTATTGAGGTGGCGTAAGAGGCTAATTCGGTTGCACGCACTATAAAACCGATTAGTCCAGCAGGTCAGAGACCTAGCTAGTCTCTGAGTTCCGGAACAGGTAAATGGGATGGCAGCTAGAGCCGTCTGGTGTTGATAGCCTGATCAGCTGTCTTCACATATCCGCTATGTATCTGATTGGGATTTGTGATTTACATAAGAGCATAAGTAGTTGATACATCAGTTTTATAAAATGATTAGCATGCTAAAATTGGACTCTGGTATTACACAGCACACTACTATGTTATTTTAACAAAGCATGCTAGTTAGTGATATCCAATTATCTCTGATTTTCATTATGAAATGTTGATATCATGATTACAACTCTGTTCCTATTATTGTTACATTACTGTTTTATTCTGTTATTCATAGTTTGGTACTGCTGAGCGATTATGCTCACCCTTGCAAACTGTTATGTATATCTCGCAGATGCCTAGAAGACCAGTCAGACAGACCCATGTTCCCGCCCCTACTAGACCCGGCTCCTCTGAGGTAGTTTGTATCAGGCCATGAGGTCTGAGGAGTTGCTGAATAAAGTTAGTGTGTGTTAGATGTTGAATAAAGAGTTTGTATTAGTGAGAACCTGAATTATACTTGAACCTGGATCAGATCTTGGTTTGGGGTCAAGTTAGTATATTTTAATAATAATTCTGTTGTTTATATTTTTGGTAATTGGGTATAGTGACGTCAACTCTTGACCCCGGGGTTGAGGCCGTCACACGAAGGACCAAGCTTTCGAAGATGGAGGCAGCTAGAGATGAAGTGGTACCAAGTACGATGGTATTCCAATTCTAACACGTTCGTGATACTAAGGTTGACGCGATTATCAAAAGGTTATAAAACTCTAACGAGTAAAGGTATATCTAGAATAGTATTCTGTACGGAAGATAGTACCGATTACGAACTGGAAAAGAATGGGTATTGAGAAGCAAAAGCTATAATGGTAGAAGCTATGATGAGAGTCTGTGAAATAGACTTGAAAGAATTTGGAATGATCACTTAACGCGGATTGACTTTTTTTACGATAATAGATCATATGTCATTATCCAGATGTCACCTTATGAGATCCTTGAGGGAACACAATGTCGATCTCCCTTATGTTAGGATGAAGTTGCAGAGCGCTAGATGCTCGGACCAGCAGTGGTCCAAAGGATCAGAGATATAATAGATCTAATCAGAGGGCGGCTGGTAGTAGCCCAAGATGGACATAAGAAGTATGTTGATTTGACACGAAAGGACAAAGAGTAGGAAGTAGGGGACCTAGTGCAGTTATAGGTATTCCCTTGGAAAGGATGGATGAGGTTCGGAAAGAAAGGAAAGCTAAGCCCTCGAATTGTTGGACTCTTTGAGGTATCAAGACGAATTGGGAAGTTAGCATATGAGCTAGCCCTACCCATGAACCTGTAGCAAGTTTATAACGTGTTCCATGTATCAATGTTAAGAAGTGTAATTCGAATGCCAGACAAATAGGGGTGTATGAGCGCATAGACATGCAACCAGACGTAACCTATATGGAACAACCAGGAAGGGTTATAGATCGAAAAGGGACAAGTGATTAGGAGAAGGGTTATCAAACTAGTCAGAGTTTGGTGGTTGAACCATAATGTGGAAAATTGACTTGAGAGTTAGAAGGCACAATGCTAGAAAAGCATCCCCAACTATTTTCTATCTGATTCCGGGACGAAATCCTTTTAAGGAGGGGAGACTGTAATAACCCCAATTTTTGGAAATTTTTGAAACCCGAATGAATAGTAACTTTTGCTGACAATGCTGATTAAGAAAAATTATCAGACCACGATATATAGGAGTATTGTTATGGAAATTCTAAGATCGTATTAGTATTCCATAAAGAAAATAAGTGTATGTAAAAGCCGTCGAATTTCGAAAATGAGCACTTTTATTTTTCCCCGAGATTTCCACCAGACATTAAGGGATTTAAGAAATTAATATTAAGATGAAGGCTTTTAAATTCAAGGATTATAAATGAGAATTAATTTAGGTATTAAAAATACCAAGAAGATTTTATCAATAAAACCATTAAGGTATTTAACCAAACGATCAACGAGATTGAGTGATAACCGGACAAAGAAATAAATAAAGACTCTTGTAAATACCTTTGCAAGTGGCAAGGCAAGTGGATGGTTGATCAAACAAGAAACCAAGTGATAGTTAGGAAGGAATGGCTAGTTAATTATATAGTTAACTAGGGATGATCTCATCTCACCACAAATCACCAACACATGGCAAATGGTGAGATCATCTTCCACTAAATCCTTTGTTTATTATTAACCTAGCAAAATATCAAGACAACCAATCATTATCCACCACATTATTCCACCAACACAAGAAAGCAAAAGCATTTCCTCCCCCATTTCCATTGCTCTCGGCCAAAACATAACCAGTACATTAAAACTGCTGTATCTCCTTCATTTCTCACTCAAATATTGTGTTCTATAGCTCGTTGGAAAGGTATTGAGATGGCCTATAATTATTGTTCACCAGTCTCGCCC
Organism: Apium graveolens; assembly: GCF_009905375.1. Taxonomy (NCBI): domain Eukaryota; kingdom Viridiplantae; phylum Streptophyta; class Magnoliopsida; order Apiales; family Apiaceae; genus Apium; species Apium graveolens. The sequence continues at coordinate 261,632,103 of NC_133648.1, forward strand.
AAATAAGCATGGTAAGACCCTCATATTTTACAGTTCTTTCAATCGGACTTTTAGAAACTTCAAAGCCTAACTTTGTGTTCTTGATTTCTTTGGAAAGATAAAGCTTATAGGAGGCTCCCTAAGGCTTCCTAGCAACTTAACACCTCCCAAGGAAGGTATAAACTTCAAACCCTAGCCTTTACTTTATTTGTTAGTAAGTTTAATGGTTGGTTTTGTGAAATGAGAAGCATGGATTGTGATTATTAGTAGTTTGGTTTGATTTGTAAGTGTTTTGGTAATTGAAGCTTGATTATAGTTCATAGGTCTTGATTGTGGTTGTTTGAGTTGAAAAGCTTGGAGGTTATGGACTAATGTGGTATGGTTTAGGTGAATTTTCATTGTATTGATGGTTATGAGTTGGTTGGTGGTTAATTGGAGTAGTTTAAACATTGGTAATCGCGTAAACACAGCCGTCGTAATGCCCATTTTTATTCAACTGCTTGTTCTTAGTGTTCAGGAAAGAAAACTCAACAAAAAATCTGTAACATTGTCATGTTTAGCTAGATCGTGTCGTAAGCTTCGTTTTGATATGTGGATCGCTTGGTTCCGATGTACGGTTTAGGAGAAACGACCGTTTTAACGGCGTTTCATGAACGAACCTTTACATTTACTTTGAGACCTTGTTTAAGGCCCCTAAAAGACTAATTGGATTACGAAACAATTATGTAAGGTGGATTAGGAAGTTGGTAAAGTACTCGCGAAAGAGTCTCCTTAAAATTCGTAATGATTAATTTATTAAAATTTGTGGAGCCGAGGGTGTGCGAACGATTAACACAAATCGTTAAGCGTATAAGCGAACGTTAGGGTCTAAGTGGATAAAGTCTAGTTTCTTAATCGACCGTGGTTTAATTACGGCTTATGTTGTTGTTCATAGGTTACTGGACCCACTCTAAGCTTAAGTCTACCCCGGAGCACTCAGGCAAGTTTTCTACCCGTTATACTGTTGTTGTGATGTATATATGTATATGCATTATATTGGGATAAGTGCAAGATTGTTATTAGCAAATCTTGCGATATACTGGAGCATGTTGATATAGTATATATGCATGTCTGTTTCATAATCTTGATATCTAATTGTTGATTCAATTGTTTATAAGTTGCATAATACCTATGCTAGAAATAAGCAGTAGTTGCGTATACCCTTCGATGTTCCTGAGTATAATATATATATATATATATATTTTTTTTTATATATATAGATATAGTTTTCAAAACTATTAATCGAATATGGTTTATTCGATAACTTTATTTTATTTAATGAATATTATTTTGAATATTCATTTGAGGACTTATGACTCCGCTTATTTTATCTAATGAATATTATTTTGAATATTCATTTGAGGGCTTATGACTCCGCTTATTTTATTTAGTGAATATTAATTTGAATATTCATTCGAGGACTTATGACTCCGCTCATTTTATTAAATAATATTCTTTATTTTATTAAAGAATAATGTTTCGATAATCAAAATTATTTTCAATTATTCAAATAAAGATCGTACTTTCGTATAAGTATATCTTTGGTTATTTATTATTCATTTCAAGTATGAGTTTTAAAACTTCTACTTCAATTATTTTTATAGAGATTATCCTTTATGGGAATATTATTTAAATAATAATATTCAGATATTCTCCAACATATCGGGACTGATTTATTTTATTAAATCAACATTACTCCAAACATTCTTAAAAATGTTTTTGAGTCTTCAAAATGATTTTAAAAGTTAGAGCGGATCCCAAAACTCGTTTTCAAATTTAAGATCTTCCTTTCGAAGGGGATTTAAAAACTTGCTTAAAAATTGAGGGATTCGGCTCTGTGGTGTATTTTATATTCGCAACGAGGTTGCTATTTTGGTAAAACATTTTGATTACTTGCCCAACGTTCGGGAAGTAAGTCATCTATTTGAGTCAGCATAAGCAACATGGGCTCAGTGGCCGTCCATGAAAGTGTAAGTGGCTCAGTGGGAGTCCATTAATGCGTAAGTGGCTGAGTGGCAGTCCAGCATAGGTCCTAATGCGGCCAGGGTGATGACCAGTGGGGAATTCGTCCATCTACTAGTAGAAAAGGTTACTTATTGGTATCTTTGCCTGATCAGCAAGATATCAGGTTTATGCCAAGGTTTTCTTCTTTCCAAATTCATTGGAAATTATAACTCTGTTTATATTTTTCATAACAGAGGTTTCCGAGGAAAGTATGAGATATATATATATAGGTGTATATATATATCGGGACTTAATGAAGTATCTCGTAACTTCATTTCTTTTGAATGATATTTCAAAGATTGAATCTATTCAAATCTTATCTTGTAGTCTCATCTATGTGATGAACTATTGAACTGGTTATACCTTGAACGGTGGTAGTTCAAGTAGTATTCGGAAAAGATATAAGTATATTGGAGTATCTTGTAACTTCATCTTTTCAACTTATATCTATTAAATGATTATCTTATGCATGAGAAAAATTTTCAGAAAAACGTTGAGACAAGGTTAGATATATGAGATCACCTTGCAATGATATTTTATATAGTTATACACTGGAACTCTGTGTGTATTATGCATGGAAAAGGACTTCCAAGATTTGGGAAGTATATATGTATATATATACTGAATATTTTGCGACTTTGTCGCATTAAGATTTTAAACTTGGTTCATTTCTTCTTGACCAAGACTTTCATGAGTACTATGAGAATGCTCATATATTGTAAATTATTATACATATTATTTCGGTGGGCTTGTTGCTCACCCTTGCTTTCTTTTTTCATCACACAATAACAGATAGACAAGATGAGTAGGACCAAGCTCCCAATTCATGAGCGGATAGGAAATGTTCCGCAGTTTTCTGTAGGCGTTGATGCCGTTGTGGCTGAAGTAGGAGCTACCAAAAGGCCAGGCTTTCAACTTTTGATGTACCAGACTTATGTATATTATGAATTGTAATAATGGCAAAGAATATATAAATTTATTCAGAAACCTTTTTGAGGTGTAATGACTTATAATTGTGGAATAAAATGACTTGTGTTATTTTTGGTATTCATCTCTGAGACTATAACTTGTGGTGTGTGTGTGTATATTGTGGGGTCACAGTACGCAGTAGTTGGTTGACTGTTAAGATTTAGTATTGATAAGGGAAATGGAACTCGTGACAACTCGAATCCCCGACCCCAGATTTGGGGGTGTTACAGTAACTACCAACCAAGCGAGGTCCATTTAGGGACCGATGTCTTGAATAGGAGAGAAGAAATGAATATGGTTAAGATTACTGAAAAATTAATAGAAGAATTGGAAAGAGTAACAAGTTGGAGTTCGAATACATAAAGCTGATAAGAAGTGAATATATGAGATTACTTTCTAACCTTGACAGATGAGAATAAGTAAGAGGTGTTCGAATTTTTGGAACTAAGTTGAAAATGAGTACTGCCTATCATCCTTAAATGAAGGGTCAAAGTGAGAAGGTGATTCAGACAATATAGACTATGTGGAGAATATATATGATGGGTCTAAAAAGGGAACTGCGGTGATCACCTACCATAGATTGAGTTTTCTATGATAATAGTTATCATATTAGTAAGAGAATGCTACTTTGTGAAGTGTCGTATGGACACAAGTGTGGGTCCTCACTCTATTTAAATAAAGCGGGAATAGAGATAGTATTAAGTCCTGGACTAATTCAGTACATCCAAGTGTGGTGGTGTTGACCCAGAAAAAAGTTGAAACAACTCGGGATAGACAAAGAGAAAAAGCCGATTTGCATGGAAAGAATATGAATATATAGAATGAGGATCGTGGTATAGACAAAAGTTTTACCTTGGAAGAGATTGGTTCAGTTTAAATAGAAGGGACAAGTAAAGTCCTAATTGTATCGATCCATTCGAGGTGTAAATAAATATAGGTAAAGTTGTCTATAAGTTGGTATCACCGCCACAATCGCAGTATATATATAATATGTTATAAGTGTCAATGTTAAAGTAATATGTTTTTTTATTTGAATCAAGCCATTGATTAGGAGCCAACGGGCTCTCCTCCAAATTTGATTAGCGTGAAATAATCGATCCAAATCCTAGATCGTTAAGAGTGAGTCCTCAGTAATGAATTTATGTCTATGGTGAGTATGCCTTGAATAAATCCTTCAGTCGAAGAGTCTACCTGGAAGTTAGAGTCGGGATTGCTTGACAAAAATTCTCACTTATTTAGTTAAGTCAGATTCTGAGGACAAAATCTTTTTAAGGGGGGAAGGATATAACGACCTGTATATTTTTATTATTATTTAAATGTGTAATTATGGAATAAATAATTAAATAAAATATTTGTGTGGGTTCAGTCAGTGGGTTATTACTCTGTCACTATGTGTATGTGCTTACTAGTGTATGGAATTGAATTGTGTGGTTAATTAATGAATTGTATGAGTTTGTATCGTTGTTAAAAATGGTGTTATTGCAGTTTTATTTCCATAAATACTTGGATTGTCTCTAAAATTGTTTTTATGACTTTATAATTTCAATAATTATTTTTAGGACTTTATAAAATTAAGAAATCAATATTTCATTAATTATTTATTTTTAAATGATTTTCTGAGTGTGTGTAATGGTAAAATCCATATTTAATTATGGAAATCTTCAAAAATTATGAAACTTATATTTTATTAAGTTCATATTATTTTGAGAATTTTAAAATTATTTTGGGAATTTTCGGAGTTAGTTTCACCCGCGCGTCGATTCGTTTAATTGATAAAAGCGGGTATAAATTGCGTTTCAGAAATTATTTTAAAATTTTGAAATTTATGTTTTTATTTACTTCAGGATATTTCTAATATTTTAAGACTATTTTCTTGATTTTATGAATTTATTTTAAGTGCAGCTCGATTCATTAATTGTGAAACGAGGGTACAAATTGTGTTTCAAACATGCTTTAAATATTATGAAAATTTTATTCTATTAGTTTTGCGATCTTTAGAAAATTATAGGTCTATTTTGGGATTATTTCGATTAATATTCATTCATAAATTGTACTGCTAATTAGATTAAAATGAGGTGGGAGTAGGCTCGCAGTCAGAATCAAGCCACGTGTCCTTTTATTTTTGATACGTGGCAGCTATTGAGGTTGCAGTTAATAAAAAAACAACAAAACCCCTTCACTGTTCAGTTTTCTTCCCCTGTAACCTTTTCTTCTCCTTTTTTTTTCCATTTCTGCTCCCGGATTCAGGTGAGTTGCTGCAATATTTTCTTTCCGGTTGTTTTTCCTATCTCCAGTTATGCTTTGCTTCGGCCTTGTAATCTGGGTTCAACTTTGGTATTTGATTATGTGTATACACCCCCATATGCGTGTGTGTATATCATGGTGGGGTTGTTTGTTGAGGGTGCATAGTTACTGATTGTTGTTGCTTCACTGATTGCCGCCTGTTTCTTTTGGTTGCCTCCGATATTTTCCGGCGAGCACTACTAGAAATAGTACATACGACATCGGTGTTTAGACATCGGCACGTAATGCACCCGATGTTAAAAGTTTTTTTAACATCGGTTTTTAATAAAGCGATATTAATAAGAATGTTGACATCGATTTCTTATACTAGCCGTTGTCTACGTTTGGAAATAAAAACTGTCAAATATACGTTTCTAACTTTGACATCGGTCATTTTTACAAACCGTTGTCTATGACCAATTTTAAAAAATTTAAATTAACTTGTCATTTTCCCCCGTTTCAGTGCCAAAATTTGCCCCCTTTTTTACAGAAAAAATTATTTCCCCCCTTTACACATATTTTTTCCCTCTGTCCAAAATTCTAACCCCTATTTGCTCACTCCCCCATTCTCTCTCTCTTTCAAGATGGAAACTCTCTCTCTCTCTCTCAAACCCCAACTTCATCTCAAACCCTCCGACTCATCTCTATGATCTTTCTCTCTTTTCTCGCCATTCCTTTTTATAAACCCTAATTTAGAACTAGTACAAAAACCCTCATCTCTCATCGTTCTCTCCTTTCTCACCACTCCCTCTTACAAACCCTAATTGAAAACTACAGAAAGGACACTGAAATTTGACCTAATTAAGCATCAAATCCAGCTTCAAATTGGTAAGCTTAGTCCTTGATAACAGCTTTAGAGCTTGAAAGGAACCCTGGGTTTCGTCCGATTAAGTTCCAATTTTAAATTTCTTTTAGTAAATTTTAATTTTATAGATGTATATATATATATATATTTATATATAATTGGTTAATTTATATGTTTACCCCCTCTCTTACCTTCTTTCTCCCTCGTTCTCTTTTTTTATGTTTCACTTTGTCTCTCGATTGTTGCAGGGAATTCTTTTTCATATGGTTTCGAGAAGCTGTTATATGGCTCAGACAAGTTAGAGAGAATAAGTCTATGCGGGCCAGGTATTTTAACTTTTTATGTGTAAATATGAAAAATCTGTATGTTTATTAGAGATAGAGAAGCATGATTTATTCACTTGATATTCATAGTGTTGCTGATAAGAGGAAAGAGGCGACCGAAAGTACTCTTAATGTTTACAAGGTTGCTTAGTAAATATGTTTTATGTTGTGTATTTGACTTTTTATGTATATCTTTGAATCATTAGTCTTTAGGATATCTAGTTATTTATAATATTGTTAATATTGTGACGCTAATTATTATGAGGTAGCTGATGAGGAAGAAGCGTTTTGCAGATGAGGAAGAAGCGTTTCACTTTAAAGAAACGACAATGTAAGTACAATATTTTACCCATGTAGCTGAAACAATGTTTCTATACTTGTTTTTTATCTCCATTTTGGTATGTGTACTGGAGCTACATATATATATAAATTGAAACTGAGAGTAAACTAGAAGTCAGCTAATATTATAAATGAGATATAAGTGACAACTGATAACTGGTTATGTGCAGAGACAGCAATTTGATCAGATGTACCTGCACAGCGCAGAGATGCACAATCGATGGAAGTGTGTATTTGCTTTAGTCCCATTTGGATGCGTCAAGAAGAATACAAGATAAAAAGGATATTGAAAAAATTTCAGGTGACAGGTGAGGAAGAAATTGAAAGTCATGGAGAATCAGAGTAATTGTTTTCTGCATATTTTCATCACAATATAAATGAGGTATGTACTATTCGCATGTCATGGATCAGTGAAACTCTGTATACTGTAAATTTATAAAAGTGATATGATTTCAGTTGCTAATTTCATCTTTTCCCTGTCTTCTTTTCTTTTGTATGAGAGACTTAAATGCTTCCCATTAATTTTTTAACTTGTTTTTTTTCTGTAAGTTTAAGACGTGCACAGGAAATAATTATTATATGGCTGTGCCGTTGTGTACACGGATAAACATATTAAACATTCTAACTGTTGTTTCAAGCATTGCTATCACTATATGATTGTTTCTTATCCAGCAGCATTTCAATTTCCTTCATTATTTATGATGACATTGGATGTTTATTTTAGCTCATCCACCTGGACAAATGCTGAATGCATTTCTTTTTTTAGAAATTTTAAATAGAAGTTTAATAGTACTATATGGCTACTGTTATTTTAATATTGTTCTCTTTTTGTACATAATACTGTGTAAACTTAATCTTAGTGTTTCATAATGTGAAGCTTAGTTATTGATATTTTTATGCAGGCTTATCTTGGAATACACCTGGTAGATACCATAGATATGGCATATTCAACTCGCAAGAGGTTCATCTTTGACACTTCTTATATCTTGTGATGTGATTGGACGTTTTATTGGCAAGGATTTATGTCTACTTTAGCCAAAGACAGCTACATAGCAAGATTGTAATGGCTCAAATAGAGAAGGTCCCTTAATTTTCTTTTCAACAGCCAACAACTATTAGTCTTTTCTTTATTAATTATGTAAGCCTTCATAAATGTTTAAAATGCAAGCATCTTTCTAGTCTGACTTACTTCCCCATTGCTCTGTTATGGTAAAATTAAAATTTCAGGTACTGCTAGTAGCTTCCTGGTGACATCTAATGTTTCATCAATTATATGTCTTATTTTATTTCATTTTTTATTTGCATTTCAGAAAGCTTTGGAAGCTCAAATAATTTTAAATCTTAACACTAACAAATGTTTCTCTAGACCTTATGGTCTCTATGTCTCTCTCTCACACACACACACACTAGTCAAGGAGAAGGTAAGTTATTAGTGTCAATGCATCTAATATATTTATTGGTATGACTTATGTCGAAAAACTCTATTATATGAGTGCCCTGTAAGTCTTATTTAAAGATTCATATAAAAAATTGAAATTATGTCTTGTTACTTGTGCCAGCCGGGAAACACCTAATAAATGTCATAGATCATACTTAAATATCATAAAGATGAGATATACAACTAATTAACTAAATGAATTATTCATGTTATCTTAATTTCTCAATTCTTTAGGTGGGATGAAAGTTAAAGCAGATAGAGATGAATCTTCACCATATGCAGTTATGCTTGCAACACAGGTTGTTTCAACAAGATGCAAGGTCTGGTGTTATTTCTATCGCTCTAGACTAGCTTGAAAGTCCTCTTATTGCATGAAATGGATGATAGTGACTTTGCAATGTTTTCTCATATAAGCTAGCTGGTAAATTGCCCACAAGAACTTGGAATCACTGCTCTTCACATCAAGTTTCGCGCAACAGGCGGAAACAAAACAAAGTCTCCTGGAGCTCAGTCTGCACTTCGTGCACTTGCTCGTTTAGGAATGAAAATTGGTCGCATTGGTAATTCTTTTTTCCTGATTAGCTTATGAACTTGGAAATAAGTAGGCTATAGCCATGTAAGGCGTTGATAATTGACTTTCTATTTGCCTTTTGTCAGAGGATGTTACTCCAATCCCCACTGATAGCACTTGTAGAAAGGGTGGTGGAAGAGGAAGGAGGCTGTGAGTTCTTGTACAGCAGCACATAGCAAGTTGCTTTTGCTTTTAGTACTTAAAAATTAGTATAGTATGAGTTAGCTAATGGAATGCTTGTATTTTATTTGAAATGTATGTATAGTATGGTATGAGTAATATTTTGGTATTAGAGTTATAATTTGGATGAGTACCTTTATGTTTCTATTTGAATGTTTTTTGTTGGGATGTTGCATTGTTTTGGTTCCCAGTGGCTGTAAATAGTACCAGGATGACAGCAATTTACAGAACATTTACATCACAATGGTACATGTAAATCGATGTAAAAAATGTACAAAAGACATCATACAAAATAATATTAAACAAAAAAAACTAAAAAAACCAATGTGAAATAGTCATTTGACATCGGTTCTGAAAAAAAACTCAATGTACTTTAAGTCAAATAACATCGGTTATAGAAATTGGCTGATGTTAAACAAAAAGATATAACATCGGTTTCGTGAAATTTGCTCAGCATGTTCTATTCGATATGGGTAGGAGAAGAACTCGACCGGTATTATTAAAAACATAGAGGAAGCAGAACCAAGTCAAGATGATACGGATCAACCCCTTCTTCTTGCGCCAAAGATCTTACCATTTCTGAAGGAACTGGAGTTCCATCTCTTTGCCATTTCCATTCAAGAGTTCTTATGTGTTTCCACGCCCCCTTGAGACCCCGAAAAATGGATAAATTCCTTTTCTTAGGAACATATACAAGATTCGTCACAACCATGTCTTATCCATCATTTCACATCGGGGGGCTAATTTAACCGATGTCTGATCAAACATTTCACATCGGGCAACTAATCTAACCGATGTCTGATCAAGCATTTCACATCGGTTTGTTCGAAAGAATTTTAATAAATGGCTTATAGAGTTTGTAGGTTTCATGTTTTAATGGATAAATACCTCATAGTATACTCATATTCACCTAGAAATACTGTAATATAAGATGAAATTTTTTGCAAAGACATCGCTTTTAATCTTGGAACCGATGTATAGCACTATAATAGACATCAGCTGTTAACCGATGTCAAAGGCTGATGACATTTAACATCACTCTAATGACCGGGAAATTTACGTTGTATTATATCATATTTGTAATAAAATATATATTAATATGTCAGTTATGTGTGATTATCTGTTAAACCCTAATTGCTATGTGTTACGTGTATTCCGTATCATTTCTGTATTTTTAAGGTATTTTTAAGATGTTTTATATCGTATTTGTAGGTTCCATTTCAAACGTTTTGCAATCCAAACAATGATTTTAAAGCCAGTATTTCAAATAAAATAATGGGCCTTATTTTTCATCAAACGGCTTTTACAATCGCAATATTCTGAACATCTAGATATTTTATGAATTTTCTCGTTTTACGAAAAATGACTTTTCCGGGCCCAATTGGGTGTTCAAAACCCCACAAAAATCATATTTTTATTTTTATAAAATAATAGGACTTTTATTTATACCATTTCTTTGTATTTTTGAATTATTCACAATTTTTAGGAATTTTTGGCATATATATTATATATATAAAATATTTACAAATTAAATTTTAATAGCCAAAAATTATGAAAATTAGGGCCAAATATTTTTATTAAATGTATAATTAGCCCCTTAATTTTATTTAGGAGTAGTAATTTTTCAGCTATAAATACCCTAATTATTATTAATTTAATTAATTAAAATCGGAAAAAATCAGCAAAATCCCCAAATTCCAGAAATTAGGGTTTGGTGTTCTTGAGATTCAACCAACGATTTCATCATGATTCCGACCTCCAAATCAGACATGTAAGTAGTCGTTGCAAAGCTCTTGATCTCTACTTTCTAATTCTGTTATCAATTTTGAGTTTTATTGCTTCGATTTTCAATTCGATTTTTAGGGTTTATGTGTGATTTGGGCGTTTTTGATTCAGGAATCGTTTGATTGTTTTGATGATTTGTATAGCTTTGTCTTGAGTTTAGGAATGATTTTGAGTATTCAATTGATTGGTATAACCCCAGGAGGGTATGGTTCGAGTTCATGGGTTTAACCGAATTTTTGATTCGATTTTCTGTGATTTTGAGTAATCTTAGATTGTTTTGGTTATGGGGGTTTGATTGTACAAGTTAATAGCTTTATTTTGATATATTAATCGTAATTTTTCATGTACGGAATCGTGATTTTGAGTTTTGGTCGGACTTGTGTTTGATTTGATCGGAGAACTAGTTGTAGGGGTTATTAGATTATGATATTAGTTTAGTTGTATTCCTCGTGAAATTCTGAACAAAAACCCATCAAACAACGATTCGAACGGTGCTGGTATTGCCTGGAAATCAAGCTTGCCGGACTTGGGTTGAAGGTCGCCGGATTTTGAACGTTTTTCGCCGGAGAAGATGGTGTAGGCGGTTTTGAGGATCATCGAGGCTAGGGCTGAACTACAGGAAGGTTCTGGAAGAGATTCGCGTTGAAAACGGAGCAGGAACATCACGTTAAGCTCGTGATTAAATTTATCGAATATTACAGGGAACGATTCGATAAATAAGGGAATAAATCGAATAACTCGTAGTTATACGAGTAATTGAACGATAAGTTCGATTATTAATATTCGGACGATAGATAATTATTCGTATAATATCTTAATAATTATTCGTAATGAATAATTAAATACAGATAATTAATTAAAGCGTATACGTGTAATAATAACAGTATTGTTTCGATAATTATGCGAGAAACACGAATAACTCGTAGAAATACGAGTAGTGGATCGTTGCGTTGAAATATGATTCGAATAATGACTCAATTATTCAGTAATTATCGTACCGGTTAATGATATCGATTATTTATTTTTAAATAATCGATCTAATCGAATAAATAACGAGAAATTGTAGATATTTGTAATAAATTATGATTAATCTTAATAATTTGGGATTAATTATTTTAAATTATTAAATAATTATTTATTAATTCGTTATTAGTTATTTATTTTTGAAATATTTTAAAAAAAGTGATTAATTATTTCGATAATTAATCACATAATTTTCAATAAATCATAACTTCTTCGTTTTAACTCCAAAAATTATAAAAAAATTATTTTTGACTTTGATTTTTCTTAAATAATTATTTAAAAACTATTTTAGGGTTTAAAAGGTTGTAATAATTATTTATATTGAATAATAAATTGAATTATCAGTGTTTAATTGATAATAATTCAACCGTTAGTCCGATTCGAGTGAAACGAAAGCCATTTTACTCAGAAAAATGAATTCTTTTTATTAAAAATAATATGAAGACCTAATTTCTTCTCAAAATTAGTTGACTTTATTGATTGCTTGATTATCAGTCGAAATACGCGCCGGAACGAGTCCGAAAAATTCAGAAAAAATGGAAAATGAAGCTGAAGGTGATCAACGGAGCAATCAGCGAGTCGATTTTGATTCTAAAAAATTATTTTAACTATAAAAATGATTATGTGCTTATGTGCTTATGTGTATTATGTGGTTAATTGAGTCTTACTTGCTTATATGTAATATAAGAGTCAGTTATAAGGGCATGGGTAGATAATAGGAATGAAATGAAGTCAATTCAAGATGTAAATTGAAGTACAAGATGACTTAATCAGTCTATTTTGCTAACAGAAGCTAAGCCAGCAAGGCAGGTCAAGTAGGGGATAGACAGAAGTGATTTAATTGCAGTAAGTCGCGCAGAAGGCAAGTTTCTCCCCTATTCTAATTTCAGAATAGTAATATTCATTTTAAATTCTTATTACGCTTGTATTCCTTTAATTTCTTTATTCATATTTCAGTTAGATTCTTGAATTATTCTTTTCATTTAAATTCATTATTCATATTCCAATTGTTACTCACAATTATTGATATATTCTGGTGATTAGAATATATCAAAGCATACCGATTTGTTCCGGTTGCTATTCCAGGGACTGGATAATACTACTTTTGGGATTAAGTCTACCTAATCGTAAGGACCGGGACATAACCGGATCCTTGAAACGGGCCGTAGTGCCTGGGTGCCCGACGGGATCTATATAGTGAGATATAGATCTGTACTGTATCCTGGCTGATCAGCAGGGTATAGCTGCGAACTTGAGTCCAGTTTAGTTCAATTGTATTCGCCAGTAAAGGCCTTCTTTCGATTCTTATGAGGTTATATCTTTGCAGATATACCTGGGTTACAGATTCAATTATAATGTTTTAACACTGTTTATATTTTGTGGACTTGTTGAGCAATTTTGGCTCACCCTTTTTTTGTTGTTATTCACTTTATTGTTTTCAGTTAAGAAGGAATATGAAACCCATCAGGACACGAGTGGTAAAGAAGTGGGTCAAGCCTCGGGATCCTCTCATACCCAAGGTGTTGATCCCAATTCAGGAAGAAAGCTTTGAGTTGCCCGAGCAGGTGGAGTGTTGATAGATAGTATGTGTGTTTGAATAAATGCTGAACTTAGTTTAAAAATAAATTAGACAATGTTTTGTAATATAGAGAGTTGTGAGCTTTTAAATGTTGGGTTGTAATAAAAGTAGTTAGTGGTTCTTGTTTTCATACTTCAACCTATAAGGTCCTGGTTAGTGTTAAAGGGGTTTAATTTCATTTTTTTGTCATTTATTAATAAGCTTGTACAGGTTTGGTAATTAGCTCGTAACCCCCAGACTTATACCCCGGGTCTGGAGGGCGTTACAGTTTGGCATCAGAGCTGTAGGTTTGGTCCCTGAAAATAAGAATAATAGGATTAAGATAGGATAGGGAGATCACATAAGATAGGGATAGTCAAATTAGGAAGAATAGTATTAGGATTTAGGTCAAATTAGAATAGGGAAATATAAATCTTAGGATTGTTTAGTGACCTTTTCTTTTCTTTGGTATATTATCAGATGGCATCTTCTGGTTATTCTGCATCTTCCGAGAGGACAGTCACTGGGCCAGCAGCACCAGTTATACCTCCAGTATCGGAGTATATGTTTCCTCCTTTACCACCTCCACTACCATTGCCACAAGAGACGGTACCACCAGTTCAGGGGATAGTTCATGACCCCATAGAGATGTTTGATCCATTTGAGTTCTTCAAGCCGATGGTTCCTTTACCTATTGAGCATCAGTTTATACCGGGTATTGAGCAGGAGTTACCACCACCACCATTGTTACCTCCTATACCAGTGCATGCCCCAGAGCCAGACATAGTTCAGATGATTCCAGTCGAGGGGATGGGAGAGCATGATGTGGATCTACAGTTAGGTTTACCACAGCAGGGTGCAGGTATTCCGAGAGTTCCTTCACAGGAGTCAGTAGGTCAGATTGCTCAGCCGCATATGGTACCATACCATGAGTATAGAGTTATGAGGGAAGATATGGAGTATTGGCGAGCACAGTGTCGAGAGATTATGCATCTGTTTGATAAGAGGGACAGAGGACCGTTAGCGGCCCTACAGCCGGATTATTACATGAGACAGCGATTACAGTCAGTTTTGATGAGTGCTACTTGGGAGCTTGATGAGTTGACCCATGATGGACCTCCTTATTTTGCAGAGTTCTATCGGATATTCCGCTTGGCACCGACTTTGGTCCAGGCACTTAGAGAGGAGCTTAGGCGTATTCCGCCTGGGTTCTGAGATAGGGACAGTTGAGACGGTGACTCCAGAGTACATGTGTATATAGAGGCAGCATAGTATAACCTAGTGAGTAGTGTGTATGTGTGTATCAGTAGTTTAACTTGTAGTAGTAGTTTAACTTGTAGCGATAGTGTGACTTGTAGCTGTAGTGATGACCAGTAGAGCGAGACTTTTTGTATCAAGCATTTACACCTGAGGCTGGTGTCATATATATAAGCTGAACTTTTCAAGTTTCTTTTATTTAAATTTCAGTCTTTACAGTTTACAGCATTTACTTTTATATTATTGTTTTACGGAAAAAAAACGAAACAGAAAAGAAAAGAATAAACATTTTATTTAACTGTTTACATTTCCAGTTTTTACATTTAGTAACTATTTTCTTTAAATAAACCATGTTATTAATACAGGATAAATTATTTTCCATTACATACTGTCGATTGTTTATTAAATTGTCAAATAAATATTACCTGTTTTATTATCAGAAGAAGATGGCACCAAAAAGAAAGACTGGGGCTGAAACCTCGAACAGCAATTCGGAAGGTCAGACTAATGAGACCATGAACCAAATGTTCCATCTGATGCAACAACAGATGGTAATGATGCAGCAGCAGATGCAGCATCGTGCAACAGAAGATACAACAACAAATGTTACAACAACCACCTCGTCCTGAGCCTCAATTACCACCAATATTACCTGTTGTTACTTTTAAGCAGTTTCAGTTGGTTAAACCTCCAGAATTTGATGGGTCTGCTGATCCTATTAAGGCCACCACCTGGTTAAAAGAAATAGAGAAAGCATTTGCACTAGTGAAGATAAGTGAGGACCAGAAGACTGATTTTGCTAGTTACTTGTTGAAGGGAGATGCAAATTATTGGTGGGAATCTAAAAAGGCATTAGAGGGTGGAAATGTTATTGCTTGGCATAGGTTTAAAGAGTTATTTTTAGAAAAGCATTTTCCTCGCTATGTGAAGAATCAGATGTAGATAAAGTTTTTAAAGCTGAAGCAGGGAAGTATGTCTGTAACAGAATATGAAGCCAAATTTAATAAGTTGGCTAGGTTTGTTCTGGAACAGGTAGACACTGAAGAGAAACGAGTGCAGAGATTTCAAGAAGGATTACGACCATGGATGTAAAACCCCCAGATCCGGGGTCGGGGATCCGGGTCGTCACGGTCTTTCTTTCCACAATATCACTTCACTTAATTAATAATAATAACCTTATGCTGTGACACCACACTAACACACACCACAACCCGTTATAGTCTCAGAGATGAAATTTAAATAAGTACAAGTCTTTGAATCCACAATTTAAAAGTTATTACAACCAAACATGATTTCTTGATAAATTTACAGTTAATTGCCATTATCTGCCACAAGTTATAATTATACATAATTGATTCTCAAAAGTAGATGGTCTGATCTACAATAGATCTACCTCTGCAGCTATAGCAGCTACAACATCAACGGGAAGACGCGGGACGCTTCCCACGCGCTTGCGCTGGGTCTGCTGGAGTCTGGCCATCTTTCCTAACTGTTGTTGTGTGATGAAGAAATAAAGCAAGGGTGAGCAGCAAGCCCACCAAAATAATATGTATAATGATTTACAATATATGAGCCTTCTCATAGTACTCATGAAAGTCCTGGTCAAAAGAAATGAACCAAGTTTGATATCTTAATGCGATGAAGTCGCAAAATATTCAGTATATATACATATATACTTTTCAAAATCTTGGAAGTCCTCTTCCATGCATAATATACACAGAGTTCCAGTGTATAACTGTATAAAAATATCGTTGCAAGGTGATCTCATATATCTAACCTTGTCTCAACGTTTTTCTGAAAATCTTTGTCATGCATAAGATAATCATTAACTAGATATAAGTTTAAAAGATGAAGTTACAAGATACCCCAAAATACTTATATCTTTCCCAAATACTACTTGAACTACCCCCGTTCAAGTTATAATCAGTTTCAAAGGTTCATCACATAGATGAGACTACAAGACAAGATTTGAATAGATTCAATCTTTGAATATCATTATAAATAATGAAGTTACGAGATACTTCATTAAGTCCCGATATATAAATATATTCATATATATCTCCCATACATTTCCTGAAAACCTCTGTCATGTAAAGTATGAACAGAGTTACAATATCCAATGAATTTGGAAGGAAAAGAATTTTGGCATAAACCAGATATCTTGCTGATCAGGCAAAGATACCAATAAGTAACCTTTTCTACTGTAGATGGATGAATTCCTCACCGGTCATCACCCTGGCCGCATTAGGATCTCGCGCTAGACCGTTACCCGGCCACTCACGCGTTGATGGACTGCCACCCAGCCACTTACACTTTATAGACCGTACCCCGGCCTGTCGCTTATGCCGACTCAATCAGATGGACTTACTTCCCGAACATTGGGCAAGTAATCAAATTGTTTTCTCAAAACAGCAACCATGTTGCGAATATAAAATACACCACAGAGCCGGATCCCCAAGATTTTTGAGCGAATATTCAAGTCTCCTTCGAAAGGAAGATCTTAAATCGGAAAACGAGTTTTGGGATCCGCTCTAACTTTTTAAAATCATTTTGAAGACTCGAAAACATTTTTAAGAATGTTTGGAGTAAAGCTGATTTAATGAAATAAATCAGTCCCGATATATTAGAAAATATCTGAATATTATTATTTAAATAATATTCCCATAAAGATAATCTTTATAAAAAATAATTGAAGTAGAAGTTTTAAAACTTATACTTGAAACGAGTATTAAATAACCAAAGATACACTTATATGAAAGTATTATCTTTATTTGAATAATCGAAAATAAGTTTGATTATTAACACCTTATTCTTTAATAAAATAAAGAATATATTTCAGTAATAAGCGGAGTCATAATACCTCGAATGAATATTATAAATAATATTCATTAAATAAAATAAACGGAGTCATACATCCTCCAA
Source organism: Apium graveolens (assembly GCF_009905375.1). Lineage (NCBI taxonomy): Eukaryota > Viridiplantae > Streptophyta > Magnoliopsida > Apiales > Apiaceae > Apium > Apium graveolens. Next base: position 261,649,578 of record NC_133648.1, read on the forward strand.
TGAATATCCAAGTAATATTCAATAAATAATATAAAGGAGTCATAAGTCCTCGAATGAATATTCAAGATAATATACATTAATAAATAAAGTTATCGAATAAACCTTATTCGATTAATAGTTTTGAAAACTATAACCATATATATATAAATATATATATATATACAAAATCTACTCGGGATCCTCGACTCCCGTTTTAGAAAATGTTTTTCACCTTTGGGTCCCTATACTAAGGGTATATGCAAGTTACCGCTATTCTCTAGCATAGGTATTATCAACTGAACCAACAGATATATATGGCAAGAATACGAAACAGGCATGCATATATATACCATATCAGCATGCTTCAATATATCGCAACATTTGCTAATTAACCAACATGCATCTATCGCAAGATAATGCATATACATATATTCATCACAACAACAGTTATAACGGGTAGAAAACTTGCCTGAGCAACTGGGGGTTACGAATGGCTCGGGACGAGTCTGGTAACCTATAAGCAACAAGTAAGTTGGAATTAAACCAAAGTCACTTGTAAATCTATACTCTAACCAACTCAGACTCTAACGCTCGTTTTGCGCTTACTGATTTGCTTAAGTCACCCGGGCACCCTCGGCTCCACCATTTTTAATAATTTAACCTTTACGAGTTTTAAGGCGATTCCTTCACGAGTGTCTTACCAACTGCCTAACACACTTACCATAAATGTTTCATACATTAATTAACCCTTTTTGGTCTTTAACCTATGTTTCAAAGTAAGGCGAGGGGAAAAGTTTCGTTCGCGAAACGCCGTTACTTGAAACGGTCGTTTCTCCTAAACCGTGCATCGAAATCGAACGAACTACATATCAAAACGAAGCTCGTAACATGAGCTATCTAGACATGGCAATTGTCATAATTTAGCAGGGGGTTCTCGGGTCCTAATGTTATGCACAAAAACAGTCTACAGAAAATCGGACGTTACGACAGCTATGTTTACGCGATTTCCAATATTTTAAACCATTCAAAACCATCCCAAATCAACCTCAAATCCAACATACAACCAACATCCATCCTTATCACATCATAACAACCCCAACCAATTCAATTTAATCATTCATACTTATGCCTAAGCTTAACTTTAATCATACTTAAGTTCTTTTAATCAAAACAACAACATTTACCAATCCAACAACATCCCAAAACTCACTAATCTCTACATACACAACCATCAAGCCTCTCATGAACTACAATACTCATATTATGCTCTTAACATTCAATAACAAAGCTTGGTTAAGAGATTATACCTTCCTTGAAGCTTTTTAACACAACACAAGAGCTTTGAATGCCTAAAGAACCTTGATCCTTGCTTGTATAACCTTAATCTTTCATAAAAATTCAAGAAAACTAAAGTTATTTCTTGAAGGTTACTATTCACCATCTTCTTCCTTGATTTATTGGAAGAGATTGTGAAGGAATTAGGAGCTTAAACTTATAGCATATCCATATCTATGTACAAGGAAGCTTAGATAATTACCTTGTGATTTAACAATGCTTGGAACTTGATTTTTTATTTTTCTTCCTTTGAAAAAGATGAAAAGCCGAGAGCAATGTTTGAAGAATGAAAAATTTTGTGTTTGATTTGATTTGTTTTGGCTAGCTAGGTTGTTTTGGTTTTGTTTTTGGTTAATTACCCTTCTAACCTTGAACTTTGTGTGGTTTACAATCATCCAACAATTCCTTCCTTTTTTGTCATGCCTACGTCACCTTGCACATGTCATAATGCTCCCACTTGTTTGTGGTTTGATGATGTCACAATCCCTGGCTTCTTGTACAAGCTTGTCTCTTGGTCACTTATTTGTTTTACGGTTCGCTTATCTTTCGTTCTCGTTTATCGTTTGAGGGATCATACCCGGGATCTTATTACTTAGGTTCCCTTAACCTTTCTCAATATATTATATTCCTTTTATGATCCTCTCCTATAATCCTTTAATTTAAATCCTTTTTATCCTGTTACCTTTTTCTCAATTCTTTCCGTATCTAGTGGATTTCCGGGAAAAATCAAAGTGTTCGGAATTGGATTCTGACGATCTTTACATACACTTATATACCATATAGAGTACTAATAAAATCTCAGAATATCCATAACAGAACCCCTACATAGTGTGGCATGAAAAGTTTTCTCGTTCAGCAAAAACACTACTCATAAGGGTTTCAAAATTTCTCAAAAATTGGGGTTATTACAGTCTCCCCTTCTTAAAAGGATTCCGTCCCGGAATCAGATAGAAATGAATAGGGATACCTTCTTAATATTGCACTTTCTAACTCTCAAGTCAATTTTCCCACATTGTGGTCCTGCCACCAAACTCTGCCTAGTTTGATAATCCTTCCCCTAAGCACTTGTTCCTTTTCACTCTATAACCCTTCCTGGTTGCTCCATATAGGTTACGTCGGGTTGCATGTCTATGCGCTCATATGCCCCTATTTATCTGGCATCTGAATTACACTTCCTTAACATTGATACGTGAAACACGTTACGAACTTGTTACATGTTCGGGGTTAGGGCTAGCTCATATGATAACTTCCCAATATGTCTTAATATATCCAAGGGTCCAACAATTCGTGGACTTAGCTTTCATTTCTTTCCGAACCTCATCTTTCCTTTCCAAGGGAATACCTATAACAACACTAGGTCCCCTACTTCCTATTCTTTGTCCTTTCGTGTCAAATCAACATATTTATCATGTCCATCTTGGGCTACTACCTGCCGTCCTCTGATTAGATCTATTATATCCCTGGTCCTTTGGACAACTGCGGGTCCGAGCATCTTGCGCTCTACAACTTAATCCTAACATAAGGGAGATCGACATTGTCTTCCCTCAAGGATCTCATAAGGCGATACCTCGATACTAACATACGATCGATTATCGTGAGATAACTTAATCTGCGTTAGGTGATCATTCCAAATTCTTTCAAGTCTATTGCACCGGCTCTCATCATAGCTTCTAGCATTATATCTTTTGCTTCTCACTACCCATCCTTTTTCCAGTTCGTAGTCGTTACTATCTTCCGTACATAATATTATACTGGTTACACTTTTGCTCGTTAGTGTTCTATAACCTTTTAATAACCACGTCAACCTTAGTATCATGAACGTGTTTCCATTCTGAATACCACCATAACTTTACTACTCCTTTTTCAGCTACTTCTATCTTTGGAAGCTTAATCCTTCATATAGAAGTAAAGGAATTTGTTGAGAGATCACTATGATCATGAACACTTGTTATATCGCTTAGTTAGTACAGAAGGTGGCCAGCCTTTAGTACTTGACAAGCAATTAAATAATAGCTGGTATCCTACTAGGCTTCTATCACACAGATAGATAGTCATTCGGCAATACCTCCCCTTTCTGGAAGGGTTGTTCTTCTCAGCTTACATGAAATGAAAAGAAGAGAAAAGAACGAATTGAAGAGAATTGTATATATGAAAAAAAAATATACTGCCACAAAATATCTGGCTTGGAACCTACCTCTGAACTATAGAGGTTTGTCATAGAAGAACAAAACATATAGGTATTTATATCAACATCAAGTATTATAGCATCGCATTTCACGTGCCTAAATATTTTCGCTATCCCGTCCATCATTCTATGGACCCATGCTCTTCCTCGAGCTTATACATAATCACCTTTGAAACTCCCTCGACATCGAAAATCGAATCTAGGATCTCATTCTATATATCACCGTTACTAGGATTCTATGCTCGCACCGCAACCTTCCTCGTATAATAATACGACTCTCTATTGATAAGAAAGAATAATTATTCACCAGGTAGATACTCTACTTAATTAGTCTATCAATGATAACTTATACCCTACCACGACCCGATTAGTGGTACTCAATCTCAACACCCATTCCAATACAACTCTCATGGTTGTAATCAGCTCACTACTCGCAGAATCATTGCTGCCTTACTATGGTCCACCACTGACCCACTGTAGTCATTCATTTTCCCTGAAGTCTTAATAGCTAACCATACAGAGTCCATACATCTCGTATCAAATCCTTCTAAGGAGGTAACATAATCACCATTCCTGATTCATGAAGAACACTCCTGATCCTGACATACATACATGACATGAAGCAGATAAAAGTGCAGAAGAGTTTCAATCAAAGCAACGATAGCAGGTTAATACCATTCTTAATCATACGCCCTAAATAGAAGAATTAACTCAAGGGTTCATCTAGTCCTTTTTGAAACATGGTCCTGGCTTATCTCAAGATAGGACCTTCTAAGATAGATAGCCCGTTCATGGCGATTACACGAATTAAACCTTTACCAACTACTATTACGGTTGGGTATTGCACAGTCATCAGAAGGAATGTCAATCTTCCAAACCATAATTCAACCTTCACATTTTTAACCATCATCACTATATTCTTTTGGCACACGCGCCTATAATTATCCACTTACCTTTAAAGTGTCGGCCACCTCTTTGGCCTTTCCTGATAGTAAAATTTCCTTACAGTCAATGTCATTTTAACCAACTCCAAATAAATTTTCTACCTTATTTCCGATCACTGCTTGAGTGAAGATGTTTTCCTTAAAATCAGATGGGAAAAAAATATCACCATTTTTCCATAAGTTATTGCCTCATTCTTTAGAGGCTAATCACTGTCAAGACTGACTCTCAATCATACTTAGAACAATTTTTTTTTATCTTAAGTCCTAATTGCCCTGAACAATTTCGACCATTACTGGTTCGATCCATACTTTCTCTTGGTTTAACACGTGCCCCACTTGGCATCATTATAATTACGTCATATTTCCTTTATCCACATTTCTATTCTTGAGAATTTTGAATATTACCTTTTTCCTTATAAAACCTCTAAGGTTATCCTTCAATCGTTCCTCCTGTATTCCCTAGATACAGGGCATATCACAATACCATTTACTAATAGTAGAACCATTGTCTATATACTTCTGCAAAATTTCTCCACTGATTCTTAAAGGTTGTTGTTACCTTAACCCTTTCCCAATCATACTGTCAAAACTCATACTGTCCCTATTAAGGGTGACATGCCAACCTTTATGCAGTCCCCTAGGATTCATTTTAAGTTACCAATGTTCTATCATTAATTCCACCTTAAAAAGGTACCTGCATCCTTCCACGAATAAATCAAGTCATATATCCTTGATAGATTATCATATTCATCATTCCCACCTCGATAGTCTATACCTAACTTCATAATAGCATCCTTATTCAAATTGAGGTCAATCCATATGGCCTCCAAAAGATAACAACGGTTATCCGCTTGTCTTGCCTAATTTGGTAACGATAACAAGGATGTTCTGGAAGATATTGGTCGTGTTCAACGTGAACTTCTTCTTAATAATTCCTTATTTACTTTTGTTGTTTATCTCAACAGTCACCTCAATGTTGGGATATCTTTCATACCTGGCGTCTCCCTTTCTGGGTATCAAGCCACCGGTCTTACATTTCACCTTCTTGAAGGTCACTTCCTTCATCCAATTTTTCCTAATTTCTTACTTCCTTATCCCCTTAGTCTATCCGCGTCTCATTATTTATCCTTCGAATTATCTCAAGGTTTCCTCGAATCCTCCCAACTTACAGGGGATAACTATATGTATCTCTTATGCCCTCAACCATCAATTTTAACTTATGGTGAATAACCCTCATCCTGACGAATGCATACTTTTCTATTTCTATTGCTACGAGTCGTTAGGGTTTCCTCATACCCAACTCCCTTATCATACCTCAAACTCTATTGCCGTTATATTCCTTTCCACTTCAATTTCTTTTTTTTATTTTCCTTTCTCTTATCATTATTTCATGAACCAACACAACATAAGCATTGATTTCAACATCCCGTCATTCTGGATTCGTGCCCTTAGAACGAATCTTGACAACTTTTACAACTTAAATTCACAATTCATCATACTCGTCTGCCTTTGTTCTGGCTCTAAAGCTTTTACACTCTCTCCATAACCTTGGGAATTACTTTCCTGAAAACAATTGGCTGAACTTTAATCAGTTTATCATAACCTCTGGCTCCGTGCCTTCATTCATAACTTTTACTGGCACAATATGATCTTTTCCAATAATTCGGGCTGTATTGCAATCTCAAACAGCTTTTCGGTACCGGCTCCGGTTACCTTCACTTCTATTTCCATTTTCTCAAAATCTCTTATAAACTCTCCAAAAGACATTATCATCTTGAGTCTCTCCTTTTTACTAAGGGCATCAGCCACCATATTGGCTTTCCCCGAATGATAAAGAATCTCCCAATCATTATTCTTGATTAGCTCTAACTGCCTCCTCTGGCATATGTTGAGCTCTTTCTACGTGAAAATGTACTAGAGCACTTATGGCTTAGGTAATTCTCGCACTTCTCTCCATACAAGTAGTGCCTTCAATCCTTAGGGTAAAACTATTGCCACGAGCCTAAGCTCATGAGCGGGGATATCGAATTTCATATTACCTTAATTGTCTTGACATGTACGCGATTACCTTACCGTGCTGCATAAGCACGCACCCTAAGCCCTTGTGCGAAGCGTCACTATACTTCACAAAATCTCTTTTTCCATCCGGCAACGCCAGCATAAGGGCCATCACCAACCTCTGCTTCAGTTCTTGAAAGCTGTTCTCGCATTTCTCTGTCCATTCGAACTTCTCAGTCTTACGAGTAAGCCGCGTTAAAGGGGCTACTATCTTTACAACTTGAACGAACCTCCGGTAGTGACCGGCCAATCCTACCTTTGGTAGTCGACCAAACCATGGTCATCAATTCATCAGTGGTCCTTTATCCAATCCTGTCAGGATCCTCCATGGGATCCTCCTCAACAACTATCCCTTCTAGGACAACATCCTCAACCGCTAAATTCTCAATATCAACATCATCCGGTCCTGCATTAGGACACTCTATCGGATCCACAATCCGATCTCCAATTAGTAATAAAATATCATCGCGATGTTGCTCCTCAACCTCAGGGTTCGGAGTCCCGCTACCATATACGATAACGAACTACGCTCCTATCACGATGTTTATAAGGGTTCCCATAAGGGTTTTAACTGTCAGTACTACGTTAGGTAGCCCGACTATGAACTTGGCAAGAGTTCTTATTATCTTAGTGAACTTATTATCTTAACGTCCCATCATCTCTGAGGTTTATAACGCTTAGCTCTGATACCATTTCTGTAACACCCCCAGATCCGGGGTCGGGGATCCGGGTCGTCATGGTCTTTCTTTCCACAATATCACTTCACTTAATTAATAATAATAACCTTATGATGTGACCCCACACTAACACACACCACAACCCGTTATAGTCTCAGAGATGAAATTTAAATAAGTACAAGTCTTTGAATCCACAATTTAAAAGTTATTACAACCCAAAATGATTTCTTGATAAATTTACAGTTAATTGCCATTATCTGCCACAAGTTATAATTATACATAATTGATTCTCAAAAGTAGATGGTCTGATCTACAATAGATCTACCTCTGCAGCTATAGCAGCTACAACATCAACGGGAAGACGCGGGACGCTTCCCACGCGCTTGCGCTGGGTCTGCTGGAGTCTGGCCATCTTTCCTAACTGTTGTTGTGTGATGAAGAAATAAAGCAAGGGTGAGCAGCAAGCCCACCAAAATAATATGTATAATGATTTACAATATATGAGCCTTCTCATAGTACTCATGAAAGTCTTGGTCAAAAGAAATGAACCAAGTTTGATATCTTAATGCGATGAAGTCGCAAAATATTCAGTATATATATATATATACTTTTCAAAATCTTGGAAGTCCTCTTCCATGCATAATATACACAGAGTTCCAGTGTATAACTGTATAAAAATATCGTTGCAAGGTGATCTCATATATCTAACCTTGTCTCAACGTTTTTCTGAAAATCTTTGTCATGCATAAGATAATCATTAACTAGATATAAGTTTAAAAGATGAAGTTACAAGATACCCCAAAATACTTATATCTTTCCCAAATACTACTTGAACTACCCCCGTTCAAGTTATAATCAGTTTCAAAGGTTCATCACATAGATGAGACTACAAGACAAGATTTGAATAGATTCAATCTTTGAATATCATTATAAATAATGAAGTTACGAGATACTTCATTAAGTCCCGATATATAAATATATTCATATATATCTCCCATACATTTCCTGAAAACCTCTGTCATGTAAAGTATGAACAGAGTTGCAATATCCAATGAATTTGGAAGGAAAAGAATTTTGGCATAAACCAGATATCTTGCTAATCAGGCAAAGATACCAATAAGTAACCTTTTCTACTGTAGATGGATGAATTCCTCACCGGTCATCACCCTGGCCGCATTAGGACCTCGCGCTAGACCGTTACCCGGCCACTCACGCGTTGATGGACTGCCACCCAGCCACTTACACTTTATAGACCGTACCCCGGCCTGTCGCTTATGCCGACTCAATCAGATGGACTTACTTCCCGAACATTGGGCAAGTAATCAAATTGTTTTCTCAAAACAGCAACCATGTTGCGAATATAAAATACACCACAGAGCCGGATCCCCAAGATTTTTGAGCGAATATTCAAGTCTCCTTCGAAAGGAAGATCTTAAATCGGAAAACGAGTTTTGGGATCTGCTCTAACTTTTTAAAATCATTTTGAAGACTCGAAAACATTTTTAAGAATGTTTGGAGTAAAGCTGATTTAATGAAATAAATCAGTCCCGATATATTAGAAAATATCTGAATATTATTATTTAAATAATATTCCCATAAAGATAATATTTATAAAAAATAATTGAAGTAGAAGTTTTAAAACTTATACTTGAAATGAGTATTAAATAACCAAAGATACACTTATATGAAAGTATTATCTTTATTTGAATAATCGAAAATAAGTTTGATTATTAACACCTTATTCTTTAATAAAATAAAGAATATATTTCAGTAATAAGCGGAGTCATAATACCTCGAATGAATATTATAAATAATATTCATTAAATAAAATAAACGGAGTCATACATCCTCCAATGAATATCCAAGTAATATTCAATAAATAATATAAAGGAGTCATAAGTCCTCGAATGAATATTCAAGATAATATACATTAATAAATAAAGTTATCGAATAAACCTTATTCGATTAATAGTTTTGAGAACTATAACCATATATATATATAAATATATATATATACAAAATCTACTCGGGATCCTCGACTCCCGTTTTAGAAAATGTTTTTCACCTTTGGGTCCCTATACTAAGGGTATATGCAAGTTACCGCTATTCTCTAGCATAGGTATTATCAACTGAACCAACAGATATATATGGCAAGAATACGAAACAGGCATGCATATATATACCATATCAGCATGCTTCAATATATCACAACATTTGCTAATTAACCAACATGCATCTATCGCAAGATAATGCATATACATATATTCATCACAACAACAGTTATAACGGGTAGAAAACTTGCCTGAGCGACTGGGGGTTACGAATGGCTCGGGACGAGTCTGGTAACCTATAAGCAACAAGTAAGTTGGAATTAAACCAAAGTCACTTGTAAATCTATACTCTAACCAACTCAGACTCTAACGCTCGTTTTGCGCTTACTGGTTTGCTTAAGTCACCCGGGCACCCTCGGCTCCACCATTTTTAATAATTTAACCTTTACGAGTTTTAAGGCGATTCCTTCACGAGTGTCTTACCAACTACCTAACACACTTACCATAAATGTTTCATACATTAATTAACCCTTTTTGGTCTTTAACCTATGTTTCAAAGTAAGGCGAGGGGAAAAGTTTCGTTCGCGAAACGCCGTTACTTGAAACGGTCGTTTCTCCTAAACCGTGCATCGGAATCGAACGAACTACATATCAAAACGAAGCTCGTAACATGATCTATCTAGACATGGCAATTGTCATAATTTAGCAGGGGGTTCTCGGGTCCTAATGTTATGCACAAAAACAGTCTAAAGAAAATCGGACGTTACGACAGCTATATTTACGCGATTTCCAATATTTTAAACCATTCAAAACCATCCCAAATCAACCTCAAATCCAACATACAACCAACATCCATCCTTATCACATCATAACAACCCCAACCAATTCAATTTAATCATTCATACTTATGCCTAAGCTTAACTTTAATCATACTTAAGTTCTTTTAATCAAAACAACAACATTTACCAATCCAACAACATCCCAAAACTCACTAATCTCTACATACACAACCATCAAGCCTCTCATGAACTACAATACTCATATTATGCTCTTAACATTCAATAACAAAGCTTGGTTAAGAGATTATACCTTCCTTGAAGCTTTTTAACACAACACAAGAGCTTTGAATGCCTAAAGAACCTTGATCCTTGCTTGTATAACCTTAATCTTTCATAAAAATTCAAGAAAACTAAAGTTATTTCTTGAAGGTTACTATTCACCATCTTCTTCCTTGATTTATTGGAAGAGATTGTGAAGGAATTAGGAGCTTAAACTTATAGCATATCCATATCTATGTACAAGGAAGCTTAGATAATTACCTTGTGATTTAACAATGCTTGGAACTTGATTTTTGATTTTTCTTCCTTTGAAAAAGATGAAAAGCTGAGAGCAATGTTTGAAGAATGAAAAATTTTGTGTTTGATTTGATTTGTTTTGGCTAGCTAGGTTGTTTTGGTTTTGTTTTTGGTTAATTACCCTTCTAACCTTGAACTTTGTGTGGTTTACAATCATCCAACAATTCCTTCCTTTTTTGTCATGCCTATGTCACCTTGCACATGTCATAATGCTCCCACTTGTCCACACCTTGTGGTTTGATGATGTCACAATCCCTGGCTTCTTGTACAAGCTTGTCTCTTGGTCACTTATTTGTTTTACGGTTCGCTTATCTTTCGTTCTCGTTTATCGTTTGAGGGATCATACCCGGGATCTTATTACTTAGGTTCCCTTAACCTTTCTCAATATATTATATTCCTTTTATGATCCTCTCCTATAATCCTTTAATTTAAATCCTTTTTATCCTGTTACCTTTTTCTCAATTCTTTCCGTATCTAGTGGATTTCCGGGAAAAATCAAAGTGTTCGGAATTGGATTCTGACGATCTTTACATACACTTATATACCATATAGAGTACTAATAAAATCTCAGAATATCCATAACAGAACCCCTACATAGTGTGGCATGAAAAGTTTTCTCGTTCAGCAAAAACACTATTCATAAGGGTTTCAAAATTTCTCAAAAATTGGGGTTATTACAATGGATACGTGGACAGGTTGCAGTCTTTGAATTAACGACATATACTGCTGTAGTCCAGAAAGCTTTGATCATCGAAGGGGAAAGTGAAAGGTCTCAACGAGACAGAGGACAGGGAAGTTTCCAAGACCGTTTCAGCAGGAAGCCGGGATTTAAAGCCCGAGCAAATTTGAATTTCAAAAGGATAGGACAGGGTACACAAAAAGCAGGTAATCGTTTCCAAACCTTCAAACAACAGGGAATTGTTAAGGTTCCAGTGCCATATTGCAAAACTTGTGGACGCAAGCATACCGACGTATGTATTAAAGCAGATATGACATGTTTCGAATGCAAGCAGAAAGGGAACTACTCTAACGAATGTCCAACAGGAAAAACAGCAGAAATCACTTGCTATCAATGCAGAAAGAAAGGGCATATCGCTAGGAATTGTAAAGGAACAACAATGTCAGCCAGTATTCCAAAAGTATTGGCATTACCTCCGCCACCACCGCCGAATCAACCCAAAGCAAGGACTTTTAACATGACCATGAAAGAAGCAGTGCAGAGTCCAAGTGTGATTGCAGGTACGCTTTTGGTAAACTCCGTAGATTCCACAGTATTAATTGATTCTGGAGCTACCCGTTCATTTATTTCTGAAGAATTTCTTGATAAGTTACATTGCGAAATTGAATGGTTGGGCGAGACGTTAATCATAAAATTAGCGAATGACGACCAAGTTCCAGTAGATCGAGTATGTCCTGCGTGTTATGTAGAAATAGCTGGACATCATTTCTCTGTAAACTTAATTCCTTTTAAGCTAGGAGAATTTGATGTGATTTTGGGAATGGATTGGTTAGCGTATCATAAGGCTCAAATAGATTGTGCGAATAAGAAAGTGAAATTGCGAACTGCGGAAAATGCAACGGTAATATTCAAAGGCAAAAAACAGCGGAAGAAATTTCTCACCGTAATGCAGACCAAACGATTACTTTGACAAGGATGTGAGGCGTACATAGCTTACGTGTTAGATACTGAAAAAGGAAGTCCTAGAATAGAAGACATCCCAGTTGTATGTGAGTTTCCGGACATCTTTCCAGACGAGCTTCCAGGGTTACCGCCAGATCGAGAAATCGAATTCACGATTGATCTAGCACCAGACACAGAACCAGTTTTGAAAGCTCCATATCGAATGGATCCAGTTGAGATGAAGAATTGTCAACGCAACTGCAAGATCTTCTAGACCGAGGCATCATACGACCTAGTGTATCCCCATGGGGTGCACCAGTGTTATTTGTGAAGAAGAAGGACGGCAGCATGCGATTATGCATCGACTATCAGGAGTTGAATAAACTCACTATTAAGAACAAGTATCCTTTACTAAGAATTGACGATTTGTTCGACTAGCTAAAAGGAGCTGCGTGGTTTTCAAAGATAGATTTGTGATCAGGCTATCATCAATTGAAGATTAAAGCTGAAGATATTCCTAAGACTGCGTTTCGTACGAGATATGGACATTATGAGTTTTTTGTAATGGCATTCGGTCTGACAAACGCGCCAGCTGCATTCATGGATTTGATGAACAGGATATTCAAGAAATATTTGGACAAGTTCGTGATTGTATTCATTAATGACATTTTGATTTACTCCAAGACAGAAGAAGAGCATGCAGAACACTTGAGGATAGCTTTGGAAATCCTGAGGAAAGAGCAATTATATGCAAAATTCTCAAAATGTGAATTCTGGTTGAGGAAAGTACAATTTCTAGGGCATATCATCAGTAGAGAAGGCATCCAAGTCGATCCAGGAAAGATTGAAGCTGTGTTGAACTGGGAACGACCAAAGACACCAACATAAGTTCGAAGTTTCTTGGGATTGGCAGGATATTATCGAAGGTTTGTCAAAGATTTTGCAAAAATAGCAACGCAGCTGATCAAGTTAACTCGAAAAAGTGAAAAGTTTGAATGGAATGATAAGTGTGAAGAAAGTTTTCAAGAGTTGAAGAATCAGTTAGTGACCGCACCAGTACTAGTATTGCCAGACGAGCAAGGGAATTTCATTATTTTCAGCGACGCTTCGTATCGCGGGCTAGGATGTGTATTGATGCAACATGGTAACGTTATCGCATATGCTTCGAGACAACTTAACCTCATGAACAGAAATATCCTACGCATGATTTGGAATTGGCAGCGATTGTATTTGCATTGAAACTTTGGAGACATTATCTCTACGGTGAAAGATGCAAAATCTACACGGATCATAAAATTCTGAAGTATATCTTTACGCAAAAGGAACTGAACATGCGACAACGTCGATGGCTGGAATTGATAAAAGATTATGATATTATAATCAATTATCATCCAGGAAAAGCAAATGTTGTAGCGGATGCGTTAAGCAGGAAAGAAAGATTGAATTGGTTAACTTCATGCGAAGAATTAGCCAAGGAATTCGACAAATTGGAAATTGAGATTCGTATTCCCAATGAATCTGCAGAAGCTATCTACACTATGACTTTCCAACCGGAGTTGTTAGAGAAGATTCGTCGCTGTCAAGATGAAGTAATGAGTCAAGATGACGACTGGGCGGGAGAAGAGATCACAACTCAGAAAGATAGTGAAGGAATTTTACGCTTTGCATCGAGAATCTGGATCCCTAATGTGGTAGAATTAAAAGAAAAAATAATGCGAGATGCGCACAATTCGAAGTATTCCATTCATCCAGGAAGTACAAAAATGTATCGCGATCTAAAGGAAAACTTCTGATGGCCGAATATGAAGAAGGAAATAGCAGAATGGGTGAGTAAATGCTACACATGCCATCGAGTTAAAGCGGAACATCAACGTCCGAGCGGGTTATTGCAACCATTAGACATTCCAGAATGGAAATGGGAACATCTAGCGATGGATTTCGTGGTAGGACTATTAAGGACTAAGACAAATCATGATGCGATATGGGTAATCATTGACAGACTCATGAAGTCGGCACATTTTTTACCAATTAACGAAAGATTTTCGCTCGACAAATTAGTGCACATGTATCTCAAGGAAATTGTGATGCGACATGGAGTTCCAATATCTATCGTATCTGATCGAGATCCTCGTTTTAACTCAAGATTTTGGAGACAATTTCAAGAATGCCTTGGAACGAAATTAAACATGAGTACTGCGTATCATCCGCAAACCGATCGGCAAAGTGAAAGAACTATTCAAACGATTGAAGTCATGCTACGAGTTTGTGCGATCGATTTTGAAGGCAGTTGGGATGAACATCTACCCCTAGTGGAATTTTCTTACAATAACAGCTATCACGCCAGCATTGGAATGCCACCGTATGAAGCACTATATGGGAGAAAATGCAGATCACCAGTACACTGGGATGAAGTTGGGGAACGCAAGATTTTGGGTCCAGAATTAATTCAGCAGATGAAAGAAAAGATTGAACTTATTCACAAACGACTCGATGCAGCACAAAATAGGCAACGCAAATACGCAGATCAAGCAAGGAAGGATATGAACTATCAGGAAGGAGAACACATATTACTTAAAATATCGCCATGGAAAGGATTGACCAGATTTAGCAATAAGGGTAAATTGAAGCCACGATACATCGGACCATTTGAAATTTTGAAGAGAGTAGGAAAGCTTGCATATGAATTAGCTTTACCGCCTCATATGCAACATATTCATAATGTGTTTCACATATCAATGCTTAAGCGATATAATCCTGATTCTAGGCATGTAATAGAGTATGAACCGATAAATATCCAACCCGATTTGTCTTTTCTAGAACGACCAGGAAATTTACGTTGTATTATATCATATTTGTAATAAAATATGTATTAATATGTCAGTTATATGTGATTATCTGTTAAACCCTAATTGATATGTGTTACGTGTATTTCGTATCATTTCTGTATTTTTAAGGTATTTTTCAGATATTTTATATCGTATTTGTAGGTTCCATTTCAAACATTTTACAATCCAAACAATGATTTTAAAGCCAGTAATTCAAATAAAATAATGGGCCTTATTTTTCATTAAACGGCTTTTACAATCGCAATATTCTGAACATCTAGATATTTTATGAATTTTCTCATTTTACGAAAAATGACTTTTTCGGGCCCCATTGGGTGTAAAACCCCACAAAAATCACATTTTTATTTTTATAAAATTATAGGACTTTTATTTATACCATTTCTTTGTATTTTTGAATTATTCACAATTTTTGGGAATTTTTGGCATATATATTGTATATATAAAATATTTACAAATTAAATTTTAATACCCAAAAATTATGAAAATTAGGGCCAAATATTTTTATTAAATGTATAATTAGCCCCTTAATTTTATTTAGGAGTACTAATTTTTCAGCTATAAATACCCTAATTATTATTAATTTAATTAATTAAAATCAGAAAAATTCAGCAAAATCCCCAAATTCCAAAAATTAGGGTTTGGTGTTCTTGAGATTCAACCAACGATTTCATCGTGATTCCGACCTCCAAATCAGACATGTAAGTAGTCGTTGCAAAGCTCTTGATCTCTACTTTCTAATTCTGTTATCAATTTTGAGTTTTATTGCTTCGATTTTCAATTCGATTTTTTAGGGTTTATGTGTTATTTGGGCGTTTTTGATTCAGGAATCGTTTGATTGTTTTGATGATTTGTATAGCTTTGTCTTGAGTTTAGGAATGATTTTGAGTATTCAATTGATTGGTATAACCCCAGGAGGGTATGGTTCGAGTTCATGGGTTTAGCCGAATTTTTGATTCGATTTTCTGTGATTTTGAGTAATCTGAGATTGTTTTGGTTATGAAGGTTTCATTGTAGAAGGTAATAGCTTTATTTTGATATATTAATCGTAATTTTTCATGTACGGAATCGTGATTTTGAGTTTTGGCCGGACTTGTGTTTGATTTGATCGGAGAACTAGTTGTAGGGGTTATTAGATTATGATATTAGTTTAGTTGTATTCCTCGTGAAATTCTGAACAAAGACCCATCAAACAACGATTCGAACGGTGCTGGTATTGCCTGGAAATCAAGCTTGCCGGACTTGGGTTGAAGGTCGCCGGATTTTGAACGTTTTTCGCCGGAGAAGATGGTGTAGGCGGTGTTGAGGATCATCGAGGCTAGGGCTGAACTACAGGAAGGTTCTGGAAGAGATTCGCATTGAAAACGGAGAAGAAACATCACGTTAAGCTCGTGATTTAAGCTCGCCGGAGTCCGGCGAGGAACTGCCGGAAACTGGAGATTTTCCAGAAACCGGTCGTGTTCTTCCCGACCCGGTTAGCCATCCCTGACCCGGTTGTTAACCCGGAAAACAACCTGGTTTCAATCCAATAAAACCCTAACCCCTTTTCTGATTTCTGTTTCTGAATTTTTATATTTTATAAAAACAGAAATTAGATTTATCAATTTCGAAAATCAATTAAAAATTAGTTTTTAAATTCTGTAAAATAGTATTAATAATTCCTAAATTATTTTCGTAATTTATAAATTCGAATTTAGTGATTTAAGTAAGTATTTAATTATTTATTTAATCATTTATCTGTTTATTTATTAATAGTTAATAATTAATAATTAAGGATTAAATTTATCAAATATTACAGGGAACGATTCGATAAATAAGGGAATAAATTGAATAACTCGTAGTTATACGAGTAATTGAAGGATAAGTTCGATTATTAATATTCGGACGATAGATAATTATTCGTATAATATCGTAATAATTATTCGTAATGAATAATTAAATACAGATAATTAATTAAAGCGTATACGTGTAATAATAACAGTAATGTTTCCATAATTATGCGAGAAACGCGAATAACTCGTAGAAATACGAGTAGAGGATCGTTGCGTTGAAATATGATTCGAATAATGACTCAATTATTCAGTAATTATCGTACCAGTTAATGATATCGATTATTTATATAAATAATCGATCTAATCGAATAAATAACGAGAAATTGTAGATATTTGTAATAAATTATGATTAATCCTAATAATTTGGGATTAATTATTTTAAATTATTAAATAATTATTTATTAATTCGTTATTAGTTATTTATTTTTGAAATATTGAAAAAAAGTGATTAATTATTTCGATAATTAATCACATAATTTTCAATAAATCATAACTTCTTCGTTTTAACTCCAAAAATTATAAAAATATTATTTTTGACTTTGATTTTTCTTAAATAATTATTTAAAAATTATTTTAGGATTTAAAAGGTTGTAATAATTATTTATATTGAATAATAAATTGAATTATCAGTGTTCAATTGATAATAATTCAACCGTTAGTCCGATTCGAGTGAAACGAAAGCCATTTTACTCAGAAAAATGAATTCTTTTTATTAAAAATAATATGAAGACCTAATTTCTTCTCAAAATTAGTTGACTTTATTGATTGCTTGATTATCAGTCGAAATACGCGCCGGAACGAGTCCGAAAAATTCCGGAAAAATGGGAAATGAAGCTGAAGGTGATCAACGGAGCAATCAGCGAGTCGATTTTGATTCTAAAAAATTATTTTAACTATAAAAATGATTATGTGCTTATGTGCTTATGTGTATTATAAGGTTAATCGAGTCTTACTTGCTTATATGTAATATAAGAGTCAGTTATAAGCGCATGGGTAGATAATAGGAACGAAATGAAGTCAATTCAAGATGCAAATTGAAGTACAAGATGACTTAATCAGTCTATTTTGCTAACAGAAGCTAAGCCAGCAAGGCGGGTCAAGTAGGGGATAGATAGAAGTGATTTAATTGCAGTAAGTCACGCAGAAGGCAAGTTTCTCCCCTATTCTAATTTCAGAATAGTAATATTCATTTCAAATTCTTATTACGCTTATATTCCTTTAATTTCTTTATTCATATTTCAGTTAGATTCTTGAATTATTCTTTTCATTTGAATTCATTATTCATATTCCAATTGTTACTCACAATTATTGATATATTCTGGTGATTAGAATATATCAAAGCATACCGATTTGTTCCGGTTGCTATTCCAGGGATTGGATAATACTACTTTTGGGATTAAGTCTACTTAATCCTAAGGACCGGCACATAACCGGATTCTTGAAATGGGTCGTAGTGCCTGGGTGCCCGACGGGATCTATATAGTGAGATATAGATCTGCACTGTATCCTGGCTGATCAGCAGGGTATAGCTGCGAACTTGAATCCAGTTTAGTTCAATTGTATTTGCCAGTAAAGGCCTTCTTTCGATTCTTATGAAGTTATATCTTTGCAGATATACTTGGGTTACAGATTCAATTATAATGTTTTAACACTGTTTATATTTTGTGGACTTGTTGAGCAATTTGGCTCACCCTTTTTTTGTTGTTATTCACTTTATTATTTTCAGTTAAGAAGGAATATGAAACCCATCAGGACACGAGTGGTAAAGAAGCGGGTCAAGCCTCAGGATCCTCTCATACCCAAGGTGTTGATCCCAATTCAGGAAGAAAGCTTTGAGTTGCCCGAGCAGGTGGAGTGTTGATAGATAGTATGTGTGTTTGAATAAAAGTTGAACTTAGTTTAAAAATAAATTAGACAATTGTTTGTAATAAAGAGAGTTGTGAGATTTTAAATGTTGGGTTGTAATAAAAGTAGTTAGTGGTTCTTGTTTTCATACTTCAACCTATAAGGTCATGGTTAGTGTTAAAGGGGTTTAATTTCATTTCTTTGTCATTTATTAATAAGCTTGTACAGGTTTGATGATTAGCTCGTAACCCCTAGATTTATCCCCCGGGTCTGGAGGGCGTTACAATCACACGCGAAGACATCGGTTCAGATTTTTTTTAACATCGGTTCTGAACCGATGTCTGATCCCATATTTCTAGTAGTGGAGGCGACCCAGCTGTGCGGCGCGTGCATAGTTCTGTTCCAGTGGTTTTGTCCTATTGGTTTGATGTGTGTATTTTTATACATAAAATTCTGCAAGAATTATTTGACTAAAAATTTCATGAAAAAAATAATTTCGTGTCGGTGGAATTTTATTTAATCGGTAGAATTTAGCGTTGGAAACCCGAATTTATCGAGTACCCGCGAATTTTACCGTCGTCGGCGATGAGCCTCGGCGAGCCGACGGTGGACAGTGATGACGTTGTTCTGGGTCCTAGAAATTAAAAAATAAATACGAGCGTAAATATAAGATGTAATAGTAATAATTAGTTGGTTAAATCGGTGTTTGGGATTTATGAAATGGATTTCGATCGTATTGATGGAATAAATTATTGTATTGTTGTTCTGATTTGACGTCGAGTTGTTCGACGGGTAGGCCGATAAACAGTGGAGGTGCTGCCTGAAATTTTGGAAATTAAATTCAGAAATTCGGGACATACCCTGTAATTATCGGAACGTCGAACGAGTATAAATAAGTATATAAATATATTCTGTGCGGAACGTGATTGTATGCTGTTGTGAATGTTTTGTTAAAACTCAATGACCCTAATTTCGCAAAATGACGAGTATACATATTTTCTGAAAATAAACACTGAACCGATTTCCGAGATTGTTAAACCTAATTGTTGCGTGTGTTATTATAATCTATATAATTACGAGTCGGGATTTGATATTGAATGGGTAGATGTGTTATTGAGGATATGTCAAGCATACCTAGATGTCTAACGTAGGGTATTTCGGCTCTGTAGGTTCTAGTTGAAGGACTCAAGAATTGATATCGAACTAAGATAACCTAGTGATCAGTCAACAAGCACAACGAGGTTCCAAGTGAAGGACCTGAGCGTTGAAGTTGGATCCAGGATAGTTAAATAGTAAAGTGATAAAGCCGAGTGTTCCAAATCGGTTCAAGGTCAATCAGAGATAGTTGTAGCGCTCTGCAAGGCAAGTACCCCTGACCATTCTTTTATGGTTCAGTATATGTGAATAGCTAAATATTTTAATCTCGTAATGGAATAGAAATTTTTTAAGTTACGTATCCCTTGTAGTTATAAATCACTGTTTTCAAATTGTTGTTGGGAAAAGTAACTTCTGAAAACACCTATCTCCAAACGTCATTCAAATGAAAAGAGTTTTGTATAGTGTGCTGTGACAGATTGGTTTTAAAAAGAGATTGTTGACAGTGATTTTGGAAACTGGATAAAGGAACTGTTTTAATCCACCTATGACGTGGAATGTTTTGATCCACCTATGTCGTGGAATTTTAAAAAGAGGCAAAAAGGGAATTCAGTTGATCTATTAGAGTTGCGTAAGAGGCCCATTATTCGGTAACGGCCCAGCATGTGGTTGCGTACGTGGCTAATTGGGTTGGGCATTCTGTTTAACCGATTAGTCCAGCGTGGGGGAAAGACCTAGCTAGTCTTTTCCCAAGTTCCGGAACACATTTTATTTCTGGATGGCCGCTAGTCGCTGTCCGGTGAGGGTAGACTGATCAACTATCTTCACCCGTTAAACGTCCAATAGATTTGATTAATTCAGTTTTGAAATTGGTTTAACAACTCAACTTATAGAGACAGATGATGTGAAAATGGAATAGCATGCTAAGCTTTGATACTGGTAATTATACACAGCACACGAATAATATTGTTGTTTTTTGGAGCATGCTAGTTTTGAATATCCAGTTTATGAATGTTTGCTCTGCTTTTGTATACGAGCTATAATTTCTGTTCCTATCAATGTTTTATCATAAATTGTTTTACTTGTTATTCATATAGTGGTACTGCTGAGCAACTGATTGCTCACCCTTGCAGAATGTTTTATACATGTATTGCAAATGCTTAGGGGATTCTTCTGCGGTAGTTAGGGCAGAGTTCCAGTTCCTTGTGATGTCAGGCTCCTCTGAGGTAGTTGTGCTGGACCAAAGATGGTCTGTTGAGTTGCTGTATTAGGTTAATTGCATCAGGATAATTTGTAGTAAGTTGGTTTTGTAATAGTTGTAACCTAAATCATACTTAAACCTGGAAAAGATCTTGGTAAAAGGGGTCGTAGTTATATTTATCACCGAATTGTTTATCTTATGGTTGTTGTTGATGACGTCAACTCCTGACCCCGGGGTTGAGGCCGTCACATTTAACATACTTGGTTTGGCTGATGAAGATTCCATCACTTCTTTGACTAACTTGAAGTACAAAAAAGTAACTTAATTCTCCCATCATGCTCATTTCATATTCACTCTGCATGAGTCTTGAGAATCTTTGACATAATTTTTTATTAGTAGAGATATCATCCACATAGATTTGAACTAGGATCATATCACCACCATGCTTCTTGTAGAATATAGTCTTGTCAATTGTTTCTTTAGTGAATCTATGTTTTAGAAGAAATTCTGACAATGTGTCACACCAATCTCTAGGTGCTTGATTTAGTCCATAGAGAGCCTTTATAAGTTGACAAAAAAAATCTGGAAATTCGGGATCTTCAAAGCCAGGTGGCTGTTGCACATAAACTTCTTCTTCCAACTCATCATTGATGAATGCATTCTTTACATTCATTTGATACACTTTGAAATTTGAATGTGCAACAAATGTTAGAAAGATCCTTATTACTTCAAGTCTTGCAAATGGAGCAAAAGTTTCATCATAATTAATTCCTTCTTCCTGTGAGTAGCCTTTTATAACTAACCTTACTTTGTTTCTTGTCACAATTCCATTTTCATCCATTTTGCTCATGTACACTCACTTTATTCCAATTATGCTTCTGTTCTTTGGTGCATGAACCAACTTCCAAACCTTGTTTCTTTCAAATTGATTAAGCTCTTCTTGCATAGCAGATATCCAGTCAGGATCAATTAGAGCTTCTTCAATTTTCTTGGGCTCAATTTGTGAAAGAAAGCATGCATGTAGATATTTATTAACAGTTGCACTTCTAGTCCTCACACTAGCATTTGGATCACCAATAATTGCATCTCTTGTGTGACTCCTATCCCATTCTCTGGTGTGATTTTGTTGACTTGAATTTTGTGCATTTTCTTCATTATTGGCATGACTTGTAAAACTTTCTTCTCGTTCTCCCCCTGAGTTTGTGCCATCAAATTCAGGTGTATGGAATGAGTTTTTATTCTCATGATTCACTTGCTCAGTTGACTCTTCATTCATTCCGTTGCTTGTGTTGATCTCAGCTTCATCTTCAGAATCACAATCAATGTTGAGATTTTCAAACTTAAGGGCTTCAGCTTCATTCTCATCAAGACATTCCAAGCTTGGACACTAGTCATCATCAAAAGTCACATATGTGCTTTCCATAATATTCTTTTGTTCAAGCACATAAACTCTGTAGGCAGTTCTTTCCAATGAATATCCCACAAAAAATGTTTCAAAAACTTTAGAGTCAAATTTTCCCACATATTCAGAGTTGTCTTTTAGAACAAAATACTTGCTTCCAAAAACATGTAGATGCTTCATAGTAGGCTTCCTTTTAGATAAGATTGAGTAGGGTGACTTTCCAAGATTTTTGTTAATGAGATATCTACTTTGAGTGTAGGATGCAGTGTTGACAACTTCTTCCCAAAAACTTGTTGGCAGATTGGCATCTTGCAGCATTGTTCTAGAAGCCTCTACTAGAGTTCTATTCATTCTTTCAACTACCCCATTTTGTTGAGGTGTTCTTGCAGTTGAGAACTCTTGAACAATACCCTTGTCTTTGCAGAATTCAGTTAAAGTTGCATTCTGAATTATGTGTCATTATCACTCCTCAATCTCTTTATACAGTTTTGATCTTCAACTGGCTTCTCAATTTTCTTGATGTGTTCAATAATGATGTGTGGAGTTTCATCCTTTAAATGCATAAACTCTACTGATGTATATCTTGATTAGTCATCCACCATCACAAGTGCATATTTCTTTCTAGAAATTGATAAGCCGGTAACTTGTCCAAACAGGTCCATGTGAATAAGTTGCAGAGGCAATTATGGAATTCACAGATTTGCTCTTGTGACTAGACCTTTTCATTTTGCCTTTTTGAAAATCCTCACAAACTTCTTCTTGATCAAATTCCAAGTTTGGCATGTCTCTCACTAATTCCTTTTTCACCAAGGCATTAATTGCTTTGTAGTTCAGGTGAAAGAGTTTCTTGTGCCAAAGCTTGCTTTGCTCGATAGATGCCTTATTGTAGAAGTAACATATACCATCTTTATTTGGTGAGTATAAATCTGGAACAAATAAGCTTCCCTTTCTTGCTCCTTTCAAAGCAATTTCACCAGTCTTTTTGCTGATAATTGAGCAATCTCCTTTGTCAAATAAAACCTTGAATCCTCTATCTGTGAATTGTCTAACACTCATGAGATTCACCTCAAGGCCAGCTACAAGTGCTACATCTTCAATGACAATATTTACAGAAACTAACTTGCCATATCCCATTATGAATCCTTTATTGTTGTCTCCAGAACTGACCAATGGGCCAGCCATCTCCTCAAATTGTGATAGCAGGGCCTAATCACTTGTCAAATATCTAGCATCCATTTTCAATGATCTATATGACTCTCTTTATTTTTCCCTGCACACAATAAGGATTAAGTGTGTTTAGCTTGTAGCGACTGAGAGATTCGCGACGTGATTAAGTGAATAAAGTATACTTTTGTTTTTTAATTATAAATTATGTGAATAAAGCGCGATTATGTGAATCATGCATTATTATGTGAAGTGAAAATGTTTAAATGAATATCATATTCCAGTTTGACGTGTCAGCTGGTATAAAGAGAATGATTGAGAAGCATAGTTGAAAATGCTCAGCGTCGGGCCGTTAGACAGGACGCGACTCGTTACGCGAAAAGAGAATATTAATTGAAAAGAGGGAATTCTTATAATAGAATATGTTATGATATGATTCGTGATATGGGAATACGTGCTATTGCTTGAAAATATGCTTAATTTTGTGCTCTGGTTATTTTTTTAAATGATTATAAGGGATTTATTTGATTTAAAATAAGGCTTATTGAACCTTTATATATTTTTATAAAATCATTCGAGTATGGTTAAGGTGTGAAATTTGTTCTGTTATCTTTAAAATAGTCCTAGAGACTTTCTAAAAATGATAGATGATAGTATTTGGTGATCGGTGTATTTTAAAAAGATTTTACCGAGTTATAATTCTATTTTTAGTGCAATCTTGCAAAATTCATAGAAATTAAACCGTACGCTCAAAAATTATTTTCAAAATACGATTGGAAAGCTGATTTCGAGATTTATATTTTAAAATTGATATTCTTCCCATTTTCATCTTTTTCGAGAGGGCTGTGTATTAATTAAATTCGTTTTTGGATAAGAATAAAAGAGAATTCAGAAATTCAATTACCCGTTTACCAAACTACCCTTCCTTGGTAGTTTATAAACCCCCACACCCCCACCCCTTTCTTTCTTTTCTCCTCATCACCGAACTCTCTCTCCTCTCTTTCTTTTCTCTCACTCTCGAAGCTCTCTCTCTCTCTCTCTCTCTTTCTTTCTCTCGGTACTATGTCTCTCTCTCTCTCTCTCGATTTCTTTGAAATCTTCCATGAATCCTCATCCTTATTCCATATATGAGCTTCAAATGATATATAAGTGTGTGTGTGTGTGTGCTTGCATGCGAGTGTGTGTGTGTGTGTCTGTGTTTGGGCTTGGTGATGAACCAAGGGCCGAGTTTTTGCTTCTTTTTGAATGTTTGACTTGAGTTTTTTTATAATTTATGTGATGATTGTGTATTGCATGCGAGTGTTGCCGTGTTTTTGGTTAGTAATCGGAAGTTTTAAGGTTAGAAACCCCTGAACGGGGGCACCACCGTGAAGCCACCGCCATCAGTGATGACCTCCGGTGAATCGGTGGTGAGTAATGATGTATAAAACTGAAGTCTGAACTACTAAAACTCAATTTTCTGTAGTTGCATGTGGTGTTTTAATTGAAGCCGAATGGATCTTTGATTTTTAAAGAATATAAGTTGATTTTCTTGTGATGAAGATGATTTGTTGTTGATTATTCTTAGAAATTATTGGATAATTAGATTGAGTTGTGGTTTAAAGACCCAAAGTGATGCATGCATGTTTTGGTTCTTGGAAATTTCGAATGTTCTTGATTATTCTTAAGAAATTAAGTTGAATTATGTGCTAAGGTGGATAATCAATCATGTTTAGGTTCTAATTTTGTGTTTAAATGGGTTATAAGGATGAATTTGAGTTAGTTTTGGATGAAATGTCAAATGCATGTCAAGTTATAGCTTTGCATGTAAATATTTAAGTTAAAAATGATCTAAAAGGATGAGTGTTGGCTTGAATTCAGGTTTATAAGTGATTTTAGTACTTGCATGTCATTGTATGATTCTTGGATTGTGTTTTGTGCTAAAGCCGAATGAATTATGGTTGTAAAAGTGGTTGATTTGATTCTGGGATTTCACTAAGTGAATGCATGTAAGGTTACTAAGAGTTATTTGGTTTATTTGTTTGGATTTTGGTTCAAATTATGTGAATTAAAGGAAGGATTGAGTCATTTTGTTATGGGATTGTACAATCATTATTATAACTCAAGTATAGAGTTTGGGTATAAGGTATTGCTTGCTATGTGTTATGGTTGCGTCGTAATATGTGATTCGATGACTATTTGATTTGAAGTATACGAGTATATCGTATAACGTTCTATGTCAATATAATCGAGTATATACTCTTAGGGTATTGCGATAAGGGGTAATCGTTAGACGTTCTGAGAAACGTCAAGTATCGAATAAGTTGCTAATTAGAGATTTTTGTTTGAATTATAGATTCAGAGTGTGACAACATTAAGGCTAGGAAAGGGAAAGGTGTTCTAGGTGGAAGTATCTCAAACCCCATAAAATAGGAAAGCGAATCCAGGAAAGTAACTCTGCCTACTTATATAAGTGGGTTATAGAGAGAATATTATTGATGCCATGATAGAGTAATGATCCTTATAACACCTGTGATAACATGTTGTTGATTCTTGAACCCTGATATTGATTCTTGTGTCATACCTGTTATGGATCCTTTGAAACCCCTGATATTGTTCTTATAACGACTTGATATAATTATTGTTTAAACCCTTCCTGTACCCCTGTTGGTTCATATCCTGATTACCTATTGATTCCTTTGGATACCTTGAATTCTCGTGAATCTTATAAGAACCTTTATCAACTCCCTTGCGTATTGTTTGATTAGCCTATATCCTTCTTATGTAAACCTTATTCTATAGTGATTTCTATATTTGTTCTGATTTCCCAACTAACGTACTTTGGTTGTCATTTGATCTTGACCATAGCATTGACCTTTGATTACTTTTGATTCATTCAGTTCCTTTGAATTCTTGAAATTGAACTTAAGAATGAGTTTCGACTTGAAAGAGTCCGAATGATTTCATATTCTTGGTAATGATAAAATAAACTTAGTAAAACCTTTCCTTTCCAACACAAGGTTTTCCAAATGAATTCCTGATGGATTGGATTGAGACGTAAGAGACTAGTGGGACTAGTCCAGTCATATAAGAGACTAGCGGGGCTAGTCCAATTTAAGGCAAAAATTATGCCATAGGTACCTTAAAGACCAAATGGAGGTTGGAACAGGCTGATCACCCATATTATTATTTATGAAAGTTAAAGTAGTCCAATTAAGGGTTCCCTATCATTTTATAATAAGATATCGAATACATTGCCTTAGCAATTGCTTCTTTGAGAATGAAATGAATTAAAATGATTTGAGATGAGTTGATTACGTTATTGTATAGCATACAACTTTGAGAATCTTAATTCTTATTCTGATATTGTTATCAATCATATAATTGATTCCCAGAGTTGAATAGATTCGTGCTTTCCACATGAATGATCCATTGAGATCCTACGATTGATTTGTGATGAATGTCGGCTTTCACCCTATCTTGAGCCTTGATTCCTGAAAGTCCAAATCTTTCCTCGTAACCCTTTTCATAGCCATAAATAGAAATCTGCCACAAAATAAGTAAACTGCCTTAAAAATTATTTTTGGTTATTTGATATTGTGCATCATAGAACTGTCATATAGTTACTTGCTGAGCTTTTTATGCTCATATATTTTGCTTTGTTCTAACAATGGCAGTTAAGAGAGAAGATGGTCAGGCTTAGGCGCACTGCTCATAAGAGTGTACCTGGTGCCCCCTACCGTGTCGTAGGCTTCTAATTCCAGAGCAGGTAGTACAGGTTGTGTGAGAAAGCACTGAGTTGGGAAGTTTGTAAAGATACAATGGGTTATCTGACAGTTCCTGAGATAAGTTAGGACAAAAGTTTTGTGTATATGTTGTGTACTTGATGATTTCATGAAAAAAACACCTTGGTAAATTTTATTTAGTGAAAATGTAGCACTCGATGGATAAGGATTATAGTCCCAATGGATAACTCATTTTAGTCCCGACGGATGATGACGTATTATCCATCGAGTGAGTAGCTTATGTAACAATAAGTTTGTAGCACATTTCTGCATACACATTGTTTAGAATCTGTAGTAGTACCTAAGTCATGTTGACTTTACCTAGATATGCAGAATAGGTTGATTAATTGTACATAGATGATGTCTTGTAATTCTGCATAGATGAAATGAAGTCTAGTGCCTGATTGCTACCCGACGGATAAACAATAATGAATTCGACGGATGATCAACAACCCGACGGATGATCAATAACTCGACGGATGATCATGAACCCGACAGATAAAGAATTCAAATATTTGTTGATAGTGACAACACAGTCACATGCGTCGAGTGTATGCAAATGAAATGTGGTAGCCTATTCAACTGGGTTTTCGAGAACAAAGAAGCATTGCCATTTCCATGCTATTATGAAGATATTCAAAGATGCTGGAATAGAGTAATGAAGTAGCATTGTATTAGACTTGATAGTTTTTGTTTTATTATCTTGTCTTATTGCTTTATAATCTTGGTGATATATAAACCAAGAAGCAGCAATAGAATAGTAACTAAGGAACTAAGCAACAGAGAGAGAAATATTTGTAAGCTGTATTCTTAGCATTTCTCTCATTCTTAGTTGTTATCATTTTGTAAGCAGCTCTGAGCTTTTTGGACACAGAGTTCTCTCAATATATATTATATATCTCTGGTGGAATCATTCAAATCCACCAGAAAGTTTTTAAAGACACTTGTTTTTAATTACTTGTGTTTTGATTCATTTCAAGTAACTATTCCACATTCTGCTAATCAATTCACACTTATATATATATTTGAGTTAGAACATTTTTATTCAAGAAGAAGTTTCAAGAATTCCATTCAACCCCCCTTCTGTAATTCTTGTTACATTGTTAAGGGACTAACAATTGGTATCAGAGCAAGCTCTTAAAGAACAAAGAGTTTAAAGATCATAACAATACAGCAAGATGAACAAGAAGGATGTTGGAGTCAAGATTCATTTTCTGGATAAAGATAATTACCATCATTGGAAGGTAAAGATGCATCTTCATTTACTTTCTCAAGATGAGGCCTATGTGGACTACATAGAAAGAGGTCCTCATGTACCAATGAGAGCTGAAACTGGAAATGAGCCATCTGTCCCCAAGCCAAGGCATGAATGGTCTGATCCTGACATTGAACAAGTCAGGAAGGATAAAAAGGCCATGAATATCCTATTTAATGGAGTTGATGGTGATATGTTTGACAACATTATCAACTGCAAAACTGCCAAGGATGTTTGGGATACAATACAGATCATCTGTGTCGGCACTGAGCAAGTTAGAGAAAACAAGATGCAGCTACTGATTCAGCAATATCAACATTTTCATAATGAAGAAAGTGAGTCTCTCACTGACATTTTTAGTAGGTTTCAAAATCTGCTAAATGCTCTAAAGTTACATGGAAGGGTCTATCAGAAAAAAGACTCAAATCTGAAATTTTTCTTAGATCTCTTCTAAGGGAATGGAAACCAATAATAGTCTCATTGAGAAACTCAAAAGATTATAAGGAGTTTACCTTGGAGAGACGGTATGGCATCCTGAAAACATATGAGCTTGAAATAGAGCAAGATGAGAGGATGGAGAGAGGAAAGAAGAAAGGAGGATCCATTGTACTAGTTGCTGAGTTAGAGAAAGAGAAGGAGATAAAGATGGAAGCTATTGAGTCAAATTTAAGGGTCTGTGAAAGAAAGGGCAAGGGGCTTGCAGTAGAAATGAAGATTCTTTGAGCCAAGATGACATGGAAGACATTGATGAAGCTTTAACATTTCTTTCCAGAAGATTTGCCAAGATCAAGTTCAAAAAGAACTTTGGAGTAGCCAAGCCAAAAAGAAACATGGTGGATAAATAAAAATTCAAATGTTTCAAATGTGGCTTGGCAGGGCACTTTGCCAGTGAGTGTAGAAAGTCAGATTCCAGTAAGAAAAAGTTTGAGCCTGTGGATTATAAGAAAAAATACTTTGAGCTGCTCAAACAAAAGGAAAGGGCTTTCATTATACAAGAAAACGACTGGGCAGCAGATGGTCTGGATGAAGATGAAGATGTCAGCTATGTCAATCTAGCCCTAATGGCCAAGTCTGATGAAACAGAAACAAGTTCTTCAAGTAATCAAGTAATTACTACAAACCTTGCACATTTATCTAAAGCTGAGTGTAATGATGCTATAAATGACATGTCTACAGAGTTATATCATTTACGTGTTACACTTAAGTCTCTTACTAAAGAAAATGCTAAAATTAAAGAAAACAATTTATTTTTGAGTGAGAGAAATAATGTGCTAGAGTCTCAGTTCATTGATTTTGAAAAATTAAGAATTGAGTGTAAGATTGCCAATGAGGAATTAAATGAGTCCTTGAAGAAAGAAGAAATTTTGAAGAAGCAGCTCGAGCGTGAACATGAGGTGATTAAGGCATGGAAAACATCTAGAGATGTCCATGCTCAAATCACCAAAGTTCAAGGAATTGAGTCCTTCTGTGATGCAGCCTGAAAAAAGAACAAGGAGAAACTAGAATCAAATTTGGTGGATGGAGTGCTAACAGATGTAGACTGGACGGATGATGAGGGTCATCCGTCGGATAACAAAAAAGTTTATCCGTCGATTGATGAAAATCCTCATCCGTCGGCTGTAAGCAAGCCTATTAGTAAAGCCAAATTTGTTAAGTTGAATGAAAAGTATGGATCTGTTTCCAAGAACTTTGTTTCAGGAGAATCGAGTCAAGTTAAGAAAGGGAAAAAGACTAATGTTGGTCACATGACTGTCAAACAGTTAAGTGACAGACTTGAAAAGATTGAGGTGAAAATAGAGGCTAAAAAGAAAAATAATAGAAATGGTGAAGTAGGGATTAACAAACACAATAACTACACACCTGATAAATATGCTCCTAGAAAAATCCGTGTCAAGTGTGGTAGTGTAAATCATTTGCCTGTTAATTACAAATCTGTCATGCCTACTCCCATGTCTATGCCACCTCACTTTCCCAACATGAATGTCATGCCTCCAATGCCTATGAATACTATGTCTACACAAAATATGAATGCACAGTTTGCTAATATGCCATTTGCACCTAATCCTTATTATGCTGCATTTAGGATGCCACAAATGCCATTTAGCATGCCTTACTGGAATAACATGTTCACTAATAACATGCCATTCCCTGTTGATTATAATATGCATGATAATTCTATTGCAATGAATGGTTTCAAAGGACCAACTCAAATGACTAAGGATGAATCTAATATCCCCAAGTCAAATGAGGTAAAGCCTAAGAAACAGAAAAAGAAAGCTAACAAGGCAGGACCCAAGGAAACTTGGGTACCAAAATCAACTTGATTTGATTTTGATGTGTGCAGGGAAACAAAAAGAATCTTTGGTACTTGGATAGTGGTTGTTCAAGACACATGACTGGTGATTCTACCCTGCTCACAGAGTTCAAGGAGAGAGCTGGCCCAAGTATTACTTTTGGAGATGACAGCAAGGGTTATACTATGGGATATGGCTTGATTTCAAAGGACAATGTCATCATTGAGGAAGTTTCCTTAGTGGATGGTCTCAAACACAACTTGTTGAGTATCAGCCAGCTTTATGATAAAGGCAACTTAGTAACCTTCAACTCAGAAGCCTGTGTTGTGACTAACAAAAGAAGCAACAAAGTGGTTCTCACTGGTGTGAGAAAAGGAAATGTGTATCTAGCTGATTTCAACTCATCTAATACAGAGTTTGTTACCTGTCTTCTCAGTAAAACAAGTCAGGATGAAAGTTGGCTATGGCACAAGAACTATCCCATTTAAACTTCAAGACCATGAATGGGCTAGTAGAGAAAGAACTAGTTAGAGGCATTCCTCTAGTGGAGTTTTCTAAGGATGGACTGTGTGATGCCTGTCAAAAAGGGAAGCAGATTAAAGCATCATTCAGGAAGAAACTTGATTTAACAATTGAAGAACCTTTGCAACTGCTACACATGGATTTGTTTGGACCAGTCAATATGTTGTCCATCTCAAGGAAAAGATTTTGCCTAGTAATTGTAGATGATTTCTCAAAGTTCTCTTGGATATATTTCCTAAAGTCTAAAGATGAGGCTAGTGAAGTCATCATCAATCACATAAGGCAAGTCAATAATCATCCTGATTTCAAGGTTAGAAGAATCAGGAGTGACAATGAAACTGAGTTCAAGAATTCAGTCATGAGAGCATTCTGTGAGGAAAATGGGATTCTGCATGAGTTTTCGGCAGCAAGAACTCCACAACAAAATGGAGTAGTGGAAAGGAAGAAAGATCACTTATTGAAGCTGCAAGGACAATGCTTGAAGAATCTAAACTGCCAACATATTTCTGGGCTAAAGATGTAAATACTGCATGCTACACTCAGAATATTTCCCTGGTTAATTAAGCAAGATGCATGACTCCCTATCAATTGTTCAAGAACAAGAAGCCAAATCTAAATTTTCTTCATGTCTTTGGCTGCAAATGCTATATTCTGAGAAATCAAACTGATCAAAATGGGAAGTTTGATGCTAAAGCAGATGAAGGAATTTTTTATGGATATGCTGTTGGTAAAGCATATAGAGTCTACAATCTAAGAACCAACATTATTGTGGAATCAATACATGTTGTGTTTGATGATAAAAAGATTGAAGGACTTCAAGATGAAGATTACCATGAGGGCCTCAAATTCGACAAATTGGAGATGGTTAGTGATGACAGTGATGATGAAAGTGATCAAGAAACAGTATCAAAGGATAATGCATAAAAATGTACTACCAATGAAGCACAAAACTCAACATCTGTCGAGTTGCATAATGCTTTATCCATCGGGAGGCAATCTGCGTTATCCGTCGGGAGACAACCAGCTTTATCCGTCGGTACTCGAAATTTACCATCCGTCGGGTTATCAAAAGTAGCTGGAAGTCAGGATAGATCACCTATAGAAAGTTCCCCTTTCTTAAATTGAAGATCCACGAACTCAGGGGGAGTTTCTAACAATCAAAACTCAATCACACATCAAGACAACAATGAGGTCTCTTCATCTAGAGCTAATCTACCTCAACAAAGAAAATGGACAAAAGATCACCCCTTTGAGCTTATAATTGGTGATGTTTCTTCTAGAGTTCAAACCAGGAGAGCAACTCAAGAAGAATATCTATACAGCAGCTTTCTTTTCTAGGAAGAACCAAAGAAGGTAGAAGAAGCTTTGTTGGATCCTGATTGAATTTTAGCTATGTAGGAGGAGCTAAACCAATTTGAAAGGAACAATGTATGGAAGCTGGTGCCCAAGCCTAAAGGAAAGAATCCAATAGACACCAAATGGGTATTCAGAAACAAGATGGATGATAATGGCATAGTAGTCAGGAACAAAGCTAGATTGGTTGCTAAGGGCTATTATCAATAAGAAGGAATAGATTTTGATGAAACATTTGCTCCTGTTGCAAGACTTGAAGTCGTCAGAATCTTCTTAGCCTATGCAGCCCATGCCAATTTCAAGTTCTATCAAATGGATGTCAAAAGTGCCTTTCTGAATGGAGATTTGGAGGAGGAAGTCTATGTCAGTCAACCTCCAGGTTTTGAAGATCCAAATTTTCCAGAACATGTCTATTATCTCTTGAAAGCACATTATGGATTGAAGCAAGCACCTAGAGCCTGTTATGACACTTTATCAAAGTTTCTTTTGGAAAATCATTTCACAAGATGTACTGTAGATAAAACTTTATTCTTTAGAAATGTTAATGGCTCTAGTATACTTGTTCAAATTTATGTAGATGATATTATTTTTGGCTCTACAGATGAGAAATTTTGCAAAAAGTTTGCCAAATTGATGCAAAATAAGTATGAAATGAGTATGATGGGAGAACTAAATTACTTTCTTGGTTTGCAAGTTAAGCAAGTTAGTGATGAAATATTCATTAGTCAAACTAAATATATTTTTGATCTTTTAAAGAAGTTTGATCTAATAGATTGCACATCTGCAAAAACTCCCATGGCTACTGCAACTAAGCTTGAATTAAACACTACTGAAAAGTCTGTGGATATTTCAAGTTATAGGGGCATGATTGGCTCACTTCTGTACTTAACAGCTAGTAGGCCAGATATAATGTTTGCTACATGTTTATGTGCTAGATTTCAGGCTGATCCTAGAGAATCTCACTTAATAGCTATTAAGAGAATTTTCAGATATCTCAAGGGAACACCAAAACTTGGCATTTGGTACCCTAGAGATTCTGGTTTTGATCTAACTGGTTATTCAGATGCAGATTATGCAGGTTGTAGAATTGATAGAAAAAGTATAAAAAGAACCTGTCAATTTCTAGGAAATAAGCTTGTGTCCTTGTTCTGTAAAAAGCAAAATTCAGTTTCTACTTTTACAGCTGAAGCTGAATATATTTTTGCTGGCAGTTGTTGTGCACAGATTTTATGGATGAAAAATCAATTGCTAGACTATGGTTTGCAAGTTGAAAGGATTCCTATTTTCTGTGATAACACAAGTGCAATTTCCATCACTGAAAATCCAGTACAACATTCAAGGACAAAGCACATAGATATCAAGTACCACTTCATAAGGGAACATGTAATGAATGGTACTGTGGAACTACATTTTGTTCCAAGTGAGAAGCAGCTTGCAGATATCTTTACCAAGCCACTGGATGAATCCACCTTTTTAAGGTTGATAAATGAGTTAGGTATGCTTAATTTTTCTTAAATCTATATGAGATAATTTGCAAGTTGAAAAGCAGCCAGAAATTTAATTGATTTTTCAATCTTGGATGAAATTTTGGCTAAATCAAAATTTACATCTCGATGGATGATCTTTATCCATCGAGTTTGATCATCCGTCGATATACTATTTGCTAATAAAAATCAATTATTTTTCTGGAA
Organism: Apium graveolens; assembly: GCF_009905375.1. Classification (NCBI taxonomy): domain Eukaryota; kingdom Viridiplantae; phylum Streptophyta; class Magnoliopsida; order Apiales; family Apiaceae; genus Apium; species Apium graveolens. The sequence goes on from NC_133648.1 coordinate 261,684,044, forward strand.
TATTTTATGACTAGACGGATAACAGTCTATCCTCATCCGTCGAATTGTCTTAATCTTAGCCGTTAATTCCCTGAACATTATCCATCGAGTATACTTACAGTTTGTAAGCATAACACGACAGATAATGGGTGGAATTTTTACATTTTATTTTTAAACGGCTATTTTAGGCAATTTTAATTGATTACTTTATTTTACTTTATTATTTTTAGCAGTTATTTTTGAGATAGTATAAAAGCTTATTTCATTTCAATTGCATTTCTTTTATCATTGTCAAATCAACTGCTCAAATTTCTTTCACTTTCAAGCACTTAATCTCTCTCTTCAAGCTCTTATTCTCTAACAATGGCGCCCGTTGTTAAGATTATGTCTCAAACTGGGTTTATTTATGAGAAGAACAATTTCACTGCACTAGTAAACAAGGGTATTCAGCAATCTGGTTACTATCACAAGATGATGGACTTTGTGAAGAATTGCAAGCTTAGTTATGCCATGCTGGAATCTCCCACAATCTTTTGTGAAGTTGTTGAAGAGATGTGGACCAATGCTACATACAACTCAACAGATAAGACCATTACTCTAACCATTAAAGGTAAAGAATTCTGTATCAATAGTGATGTTATAAAAGCATGTTTTGAGATTCCTGATAACACTGTAACCTCACCACACACTGACACTGATATAATCAATATGCTTAATTCCATTAACTATGCTCTTTCTACTTCTAAGTTAAGTGATATTAGGAGACTGGGCCTTATGAAAGAATGGAGTGTTATGTGTGATGTAGTGACAAAGGTCTTTTCAGGTAAAGTCAATAATTTTGATTCAGTCAATATCTCCATGCTTAACATGCTCTACATGCTAGTTACAGATAATTTCTATAATTTCAGTGACCTTGTTTTGTTTGAGTTGGGTTTCAAACTAGGAGAGTTAAATAAGAGAGGTAGGAATGTGTATTATTGTGATGGCCTCAACCCCGGGGTCAGGGGCTGACGTCACCAAAAATATGCTAAACTATAACAAAAAAACTACTAAATATATTTTATTATAATACACGACCCCAACCAGGAGCCGAGACAGGTTCAAGTATTATTTAGGTTACAACACACACACTAACTTATTCAAAACCAGAAATCCTCACTTATTACAACAACTCATCAAACCTCAGGGTCTGATACAAACTACCTCAGAGGAGCCGGGACCGGAGGATGACACTCTATGCTGACCTGGTCTTCTAGACATCTGCAATAAATAAATACAAAACAAGCTGCAAGGGTGAGCAATCCATCGCTCAACAGTACCTCTATATGAATAACCAGTAACATGATGTATAAAACAGTATATGAACAGATATTAAACTGATATACGAAAAATCCGTAAAATAGGTATAAATTGGATATCAAAACTAGCATGCTTTGCAAAATAACATCATCTGTAGTGTACTGTGTAAAAATACCAGAGTTCAATTTTAGCATGCTATTTCCTTTCCAAAACCACTGTCCATTGCTGGACCCATAAATCACATGTCCCGTTACGGGGACTATAAACCATTTGTTCCGTTTCAGGAACCATTAAACCTTTATAAGATATAAAAGAGGATGAATTCTAGGGACAGCTGATCAGTCTATCCCACCACAAATTTCATTCCGGAACTTAGAGACTAGCTAGGTCTCTGTCATGCTGGACTAAGCGGCCTACCAGTGCGTGCATCCGACTTAGCCTCTTACGCAACCTTGCTGGGCCGTTACCTAATAACGGACCTCTTACGTCACTGACCATCCAATATCTGATTTATTTTTATCCAGTTTCCAAAATCATTTACACCTATATCTTTTTAAACAATTAAAGCACACATTCTAAAAAAAAATCCCTTTTTAATTTTAATCACAATCTAGAGATAGGCATTTTCAGAAGTTACTTTTTCCCCAAAACCTCGTTCAGTAAAACATATTTAAATACGGGGAATACGTAACTTAAAACATTCTGTTCCAGTACATAATTTAAATCAATAACTATTCATATATACCGAACTGTAAAAGATTAGTTCAGGGGTACTTTCCTTGCGAAGCTTTGCACTAACTCTGGCTTAACTCTAATTGACTTCAACTACTGGGTCCTTTGACTCGAACCTACGAAATCGAAACAAACTAGGTTAAATAACCGATTATGCTTGACTTTCCTCACTAATTAATTACCCAACGACATAATTCCCGACTCGCATGCATATTAATAACAATAACATATACGCGATAATAGTGCACATAACAATCAGGGGTTAATTTGTATTACACGAGATATATATACTCGATTTATAATTTAAGGTAATTTTAGAAAAATTTGGACAGCGACTCCTCTGTTTATAGGCCTACCCGTCGAAACATCAATAGACGTCAAATCCCAACAAAATCAATTCGAATCGTCTCATAACTAAATTTTTAGTCCTGAAAACAATTTATACAAATTTTATTTATTAAAATATTTAGGACTCAGAACAGGGTCATCATCGTCCACCACACGCTCGTAAAAATTCATCGCGTGCGGCGGCAAAATTATTGGTGCCCGAAAATATACGGGTTTCCAAATAATTTCACCGATTCTTTTTAAAAAAAATCATTTTCCGCACCCATCGAATTTAATATCACGAAATCACTCAACGAAATTCTGCAGAAAATCAAAATTTGTAAATCAGTAACCGAACAACAGGGCCAAAGATACATCCAAACCAACACATCACAACACTACACAAACACGCGCACACACCACCGCACGCGCCACCGCACGCACGACACACACACACACGCACACACTATGCACACACACTCATACACACATAAACACACACATGCACATACAAATAACACTATATGTATATATATAAGGACGAACACAAACGGAACCCACCGGAAACCGAAGGCGACGGCCGGAAATCCGCAGAACAATGGCGGAAGAAAAAGAAAATGAAGAAGGGGAAGAAAGAGAGAAAAAAGAGAGGTGAGAAGAGAGTGTTATAGAGAGAGGGAGGAAGAGAATTGAGAGAGAGTCGGAGAGATTCCGAGAGAGAGAGAAACGAACGGGGTCAAGAATAGGGGAAGGGGGAGGTTTCCTCCTCTTTCTTTCTTTTTTGATTAGATTAACCCAACTGCAGCCACGTATCAACAGAAGAAACCACCATTTGACACGTGTCCCTGCCCTGCTTTTAGAAAAATTTTGGTTCGTTCCTGACTAAAATAACGTACCAGCTACTGGCTAAAACATACCGAAAAAATTTACAAAATTTATACCAGAATTCTTGAAATATTCGGAAGTTAATAAATATAAAATTTTCATAATTGTTAAAGCACTTTACACACACAACTTATACCCACATTAAATGAAATAACGAAACAGCACACGAGTAAAATTAATCTCGAAAATTACCAGAATGATTTTAAAATTCTCAGAATATTGTAAACATAATAAAATATGAGTTTCATAAGTTTTGAAGAATCCAAGAATTAAATATGGATTTTACAATTTAAATGAATTCAGAAAATCATTGAAGAATAAATAAATAACAAAATATTGATTTGTAAATTTTGTAAAATCCCTAAAATAATTAGCAAGATTATAAAATCATAAAAATAATTTTGGAGACAACGCAAATAATTTTGGAAATAGAATTGTCATAAAATCACTTTTTAAAAGTGAAACAAAAATAACATTGTGCACCAGCTAATCATAAAAATAAATCACGCAAACCAGCAATCACATATAAACAATAATAATTAAACACGAAGACCATAAATACTATAACTTCTTTATTAATTTTCTACGCAATAATTACATATTTAAATATTATAGAAATATATAAGTCGTTATAATTATGCTAGTTTCTTTATGATGTTAGCTAACCATCTCTCTGAGGGTATTGTGCTTAAGAACCCTAACAACAAATTAGATTGTTGGGTTCAAGAGAGAAGGCTCATTACAGATTTGAACAGGGCCAATCATCACAAGGAGGTTCCACTGTTCTATTGCCCTGTAATGGAAGCACCTCAGGTAAGAGAGGTAAGTTCATCTATTCCTACTACCATTCCAACCTCACTAATTTCTTTGAGTTCTAGTGTGGCTATGGAAACTGTGTCAATGACCCAACAGTTGCCTACCCAAGCTACCAAACCTGTAAATATTTCAAAACCCAAATCAAAGAAAGCCCCCTCTGGTATCTCTCAAAAGATGCAAGTTGCAAAATTCACCAAAACCAAAGAGGGGAGTGTAAAGGTGGGTAAGACAGGTGAGCGAAGGGGTGAACATAAAAGAAACCCTAAGGATAAGGATGGAGAGTTGAGTGGTTTCCAGCCTAGCCACACTGCAGTTTCCCAACAAACTGCAGTGCTTAAAAAGGATAAAAGCTCATTTCTAGCTGTATCCTCCCAAAAGGATGTAGTTATTGAACAAAGCTCTCAACCAAGAGCACATGCCAAAAGGGTTAGGGACACAAGCTCACCCCAAACTTATGCCAGAAAGAAGAAATCTAAAACCCTTGGGGATGCACAGGATACACACACTGTGCAAACTGGTGCTAAAGACACAATCACTGCAACTTCACATATTCAGTTTGATGTGACTCCAATAAATGTGGAGTCACAGCCAAAATCTCTAGTAATTGAAGCACCTCAAACACCAAACTCACCCACAAACTCACTGGATGTGGATATAAAACATCAATTCCTGATTCCCCTTCTTTAACTTTGTTGGGGAAACCAAAATCTAGTTCAAGTGAGCATCATTTTTTAGATGATTTGTTGGCTCACTTGCCCATTCTTTCAGGAACTGTTGAATCATTTGTTCCCAAAATATCTTTAATCAGCACAGAGTCCACAATAGTTTCCATTCCTAGTTCATTCATTTCTACTCTCTCGATGTATACTGCTCATCCGTCGAGTAGTGATTGTATCCCGACGAATAAGCTTAACAGCAGTTATCCGTCAGATAGCAAAACCACTCACCCGATGGATATCACTCATCTGTCGAGTATCTCTGCACAACTTCAAACTTCATTTATTTCAAGTGTAGAAGAATTAGTGGTTGTATAGTCACTATTAGGATTGAGAGAGAAGAGTTTTTTGAGTGAGAGTCTGGGTTGCTTCCAGGAAAAAGGAGAGGAAATTAGTGAAATTATGCAATCCATTTCTTCAGGATTGGCAAAAGAAAGTGAGAGGAGTCCCACCTTAGAAGGTGAAGGTGAGGGTGTGAGGGTGGGGAGCCAGGGTGAGACCTTGATGCAACAAAAGAGAGAAAATGAGAGAAATACAGGTACTGGAACTATAAGGATGGATGTCATTGCTAGTGAGTCAATGAATGTCCAGGATGCAGACAGGGAGGGACTATCCCAGCAACCTAAAGCTGTTATAGATTCCACCTCCCTTGATGCTGAGGCATTTACTCACCCTGTTCCAGCTTATCAACTTCTAGCTGAACAGGGCAATGACAATGCAGAAAGGATGCTCAATCTGGTGCATACCACACATTCTATGATAAGAACTAAGGAAGCCATCACAACTTTGCCCTCTACAGCTGGTGATGTGGATTATGAGACTGGTGGCTCAGCTGATTTCTTTGGCGATGAAAGTGGGGATAATGAAGATGAAGCAATGGACATAGGGGGAGAAGTAGGTTCCAATTCAAGATCAGGTATGCCATCATGGGCATTTTCAAAGCACTGTGATGAGCACTACTTCAAGACAACCCTGATCCAACTAATCAATCAGACAAATACTGCTCTTCAAACCACTATAAATGCTAGCACCAAGAAGCTCCTTTAGGAACATCTAGCCTCTCTACAACTTCAACAAATTCAAGGCTTCCAACATGCTAGGGATGTAAACACCATCAAGGGTGATATTGAGGAGATGAAGAAGGCCATTTCAGACAAGATGGATTCTAAGCTTCCAGAAGCTATAATGTTTGACATCAAGAGGCAATTAAGGAAAAATTCTGATCTTGCAACCAAAATAGATGCCTTGGATACAAGGATTTCAACCATGGAAGCATCTTTAACAGCCATTCATCTTCATCAAGCCCAACAGACAGATTTACTTTAAAAACTGTTGGATGCTCAAACCCCTCCTCTATTCAACTTGATGATAACAAAAAAAGGGGAGAAAGGACCAAGTGAGGGGGAGAGACTTCAAATTCAAATCAGCAAAGTAATTGTGCCTTCAATTACTATCTCAAAGCCACCAGTTTCAGACAATATAGATCTGATAAATGCAGCAGCAGCCAACATTAGAGCAGCTAAAATGAAGCAGTTAAAGCCAATCAACTGGGAGAAGATTGATGAGGATATACAAAAGAAGTTTGAACTAGTCAAGGAGCAAGTAAAGTCAGCCATCCATCACTCTCAAGTCAAGTAAATTTCTGTGAATGAGATGAGCATGAACTATCTGGAAAGGGGACAGTCATTCTGCATCAAATCTCCAAAGGCTAAAATAATTCTAAAACAAGGGTGAACTATCCAAAATCATCATTGAAGAACCATTTGGATACTGTGTATGAGATACCTAAGCCTGATGAAAAGAAGCTTCTATCAAGGTCAATTGCTTTGTACGAAGATCCAGCTGATTCAGCTTTAAAAAGAGAATTGCTAAAGTTTTCAGGAATGGGAAAGAAATTTGTGTGGTGGATGGACACCCTCAATTTGCTGAAGCAAAGAGAGAAGAAAAGGCCAGATTGAAGCAGGAAAAGAAGCAAGCTGCTCTAGATGCTAAAAAGGCTAAACAAAAGAAAGAGCAAATTGCTATCTTGGCCAAGCTACATGCTGTAAATTCATCACAACAAATTCCTACTCAACCATCTGAAATCATTGAATCTCAGGATCCAAAGAAGCAAGTTGAACAACAGAAGAAGTCTCCAAGAAACAAGGAATTGGCTAAAAGAACCAAAAGGAAACTGGACATTGTTGATAAGGAATTGGAGAATCAGTTTCCCAAGGAATCCACTTCAACTACATCTCAAGCATCAAAACCCTCTGTGGTATTTGAAGATATCAAGGTGGTGGATCCTTACAGGAACATTCATGGTGAGCCTATTGTGCCTAAGGATGAGCCAATTGAATGGGAGAACATACCAATTCCTGACTTCAATTTACCAATCCCCAGCAAGCCAAAAAGAACAAAGTCAAGAGCAGTCAAGAAAGTGAAGTTGTCACCTCTCAAATCCAAATCTCTAGTCAAAGCTCAATCTAAAGTCAACAAAGGAGATTATATATACTTGTGTGACATTAAGGAGTTTTCTGATCTAAACCTCCATCTAGATGAACTAGATGAAGTGAGAGGAATTGATGCATACAGAAACCTACCTGAAAGGTTAGTGTTCAAGTACAAGGGAAGAAAGGAGATTCAGTGGCCACTTCACAAGATCCTTCAAGAAAGCCAAGCTGTACCGATTAAGGTTTATTCATCTTTCAAGAAGAACTTTGGGTTCAATGTTACTGCAAGAAGATTGGTACTGAAGAAGATTGAAGAACTAAGGAGTGTTAGAGCAAAAGATGCACTCCCATAGACTCTAATCATCCCTTACACAGGGAGAAGAGTGCATCTAAGGCCCTACTGGCTGATGGAGTTCATGGATGACAAAGGAGTGAGAAGATTTTTCAGATTAGAAGACCAATTGAGCATCTCTAGCAATGAGACTCTCTTGGAAATGCAAGAAATGCTAAATCTCTCAGAATCTGATAAACTGGAATTCCACAGACAGCTCCAAAATCAGATTGAAGAAAACAATAGAAAGCTTGGAAAGAGATCCAGACCTTCAAGGAACTAGATAAATCTGCTCAGGCTAGAGGAGCATCTTGAAAATGACTGTGAGCAAAACTTTGTACATTTTGTTAATTGAAGCACTTTTCAGTATTATCTACTTTCTTTTAAAGTTGTATTTTTAGGGTGTTTTGTTATCATCAAGTATCTCTTAATTTATGGCTACAATTCCAGTAGAAATAAATTGGGGGAGATTGTTATGTATATGTTGTGTACTTGATGATTTCATGAATAAAACACCTTGGTAGATTTTACTTAGTGAAAATGTAGCACTCGACGGATAAGGATTATAGTCCCAACGGATAACTCATTTTAGTCTCGATGGATGATGACTAATTATCCATCGAGTGAGTAGCTTATGTAACAATAAGTCTGTAGCACATTTCTGCATACACATTGTTTAGAATCTGTAGTAGTACCTAAGTCATATTGACTTTAACCAGATTTGCAGAATTGGTTGTCTTGTAATTCTGCATAGACAAAATGAAGTCTAGTGCCTGATTGCTACCCGACGGATAAACAACAATGAATTCGACGGATGATCAACAACCCAACGGATGATCAATAACTCGACAGATGATCATGAACCCGACGGATAAAGAATTCAAATATCTGTTGACAGTGACAACACATTCACATGCGTAACGTGTATGCAAATGGAATGTGGTAGCCTATTCAACTGGGTTTTCGAGAACAAAGAAGCATTGCCATTTCCATGTTATTATGAAGATATTCAAAGATGCTGGAATAGAGTAATGAAGTAGCATTGTATTAGACTTGATAGTTTTTGTTTTATTATCTTGTCTTATAGCTTTGTAATCTTGGTGATATATAAACCAAGAAGCAGTAATAGAATAGTAACTAAGGAAAGCAACAGAGAGAGAAACATTTGTAAGCTGTATTCTTAGCATTTCTCTCATTCTTAGTTGTTATTATTTTGTAAGCATCTGTGAGCTTTTTGCACACAGAGTTCTCTCGATATATATTATATATCTCTGGTGGAATCATTCAAATCCACCAGAAAGTTTTTAAATACTCTTGTTTTTAATTACTTGTGTTTTGATTCATTTCAAGTAACTATTTCGTATTCTACTAATCAGTTCACACTTATATATATATTTGAGTTAGAACATTTTTATTCAAGAAAAAGTTTCAAGAATTCCATTCAACCCCCCTTCTGTAATTCTTGCTACATTGTTCAGGGACTAACAAAAAATGTATTTTGGGTATATATATATATATATATATATATATATATATATATATATATATCGCGAGAGTGTTTGACTCATATAGAGTTGAGTTAGACTATTAGGTATAGTCTAAGAAAAGTGAATAGGTTAAAGTGGCAACTAGAGTTAGGGTGTGAGTCAGTTGGAAGTCTTATTTAACCCTAACGTTGTTTCTTGGTTGTCGTTTTGTATTTTCTTTCAGGACCCCATTAGTGGTAGTGATTCTGATTCAGAGATTAGTTTGACCGGTACCCCGATGGACTCTATTCCACCCTTGTTAGTCCCTTAACAATATAGCAAGAATTAAAGAAGGGGGGTTGGATGGAATTCTTGAACTTTTTCTTGAAATAAAAATGTTCAACTCGATTATAGATATATTTTTTTTGATTAGCACAATGCGGAATATAAACTTTAATGAATCAAAACAAGAGTAATTAAAAACAAGAGTCTTTAAAAACTTTCTGGTGGATTTAAACAATTCCACCAGAGATATATTTAATATATCGAGAGGACTCTGTGTGCAGAAATGCTCACAGCTGCTTATACAAAATAGAACTACTAAGAACACAGGAAATGCTAAAGATAGTGCTTACAAAGATTTCTCTGTGTTTGTTTCTTAGCTCTCTTAGTTGTTTTTCTATTTGCTACTCTCTTGGTTTATATATTACCAAGATTACAAAGTCAAAAGAACTGAATAAATATAAAATCTAACAGTCTTGATCTTTGCTGCTTTTCGTCCTCTATTACCCAGTTAATGGGCTTCCACAGTGTGTTTGTATCCAACTCGACGGCTGTGTGTCAGCTTTCACTGTTCAACTGATGTTTGAATCTTGATATGATCATCCGTCGACTTTCAGATCATCCGTCGATGACTTACTTGATCATCCGTCGACTGCTATTTTAAACATCCGTTGAAAGTCATTTGATCATCCGTCGAAGCTTTGTTAAGCATCCGTTGATAGCTATTTTGGCACTTGACTTCATTTCACTTATACAGAATTACAAGACATTGCTTATGTACAGTTAATCAACCTATTCTGCATATCTAGTTAAAGTCAACATGACTTATATACTACTACAGATTCTATACAAAGGTGCATACAACACTGTGCTACAAACTTATTATTACATAAGCTACTCACTCGATGGATAATAAGTTACTCATCCGTCGGGACTAAAACGAGTTATCCGTCGGGACTATAATTCTTATCCGTCGAGTGCTACATTATTTCACTAAGTAAAATTTACTTAGATGTTTTGTTTAGGTAATCATCAAGTACACAACATATTCACAACAATCTCCCCCAATTTATGTCTACTGGAATTGTAGCCATAAATTAAGAGATACTTGATGATAACAAAACATCCTAAACATATATCTTTAAAGATAAGTAGATAAAACTGAGAGTGCTTCAATTTAAACAGGATATACAAGGTTTGGCTCACAGTCAGTTCAAGATGCTCCTCTAGCCTGAGCAGATTTTTCTAGTTTCTTGAAGGTCTGGATCTTCTTCCAAGCTTTCTGTTGTTTTCTTCAATTTGATTCTGGAGCTGTCTGTGGAATTCTAATTCATCAGATTCTGAGAGATCTAACATTTCTTGCATTTCCAAGAGAGTCTCATTGCTAGAGATACTCAATTGGTCTTCTAATCTGAAGAATCTTCTCACACCCTTGTCATCCATGAATTCCATCAGCCAGTAGGGCCTTAGATGCACTCTTCTCCCTGTGTATGGGATGTTAAGAGTTTTGGGTAGTGCATCTTTGGCTCTAACACTCCTTAGCTCTTCAATCTTCTTCAATACTAATCTTCTTGCAGTTACATTAAACCCAAAGTTTTTCTTGAAGGATGAATAGACTTTGATCAACACAGCTTGGCTTTCTTGAAGTATCCTGTGAAGAGGCCACTGAATCTCTCTTCCTCCTTTGTACTTGAATACCAACCTTTCAGGTAGGTTTCTGTATGCATCAATTGCCCTTACCTCATCCAGCTCCTCCAGATAAAGGTTTAGGTCTGAGAATTCTTTGATGTCACACAAGTACAAGTAGTCTCCCTTGTTGATCTTGAGTTGAGCTTTGACTACTGCCTTGGATTTGAGAGGTGACAGCTTCACTTTCTTGACTGCCCTTGATTTTGTCCTTCTTGGCTTGGTGAGAATTGGCAAGTTGAAGTCAGGAATTGGTAATTTATCCCACTCTATTGGCTCATCCTTTGGCACAATAGGCTCTCCATGTATGTTCCTGTAGGGGTCCACCACCCTTATGTCTTCAAATACCACAGAGGGCTTTGATGCTTGAGTTTCAGCTTTAGTGGATTCCATTGGAAATTGATCTTCCAATTCCTTGTTAACAATATCCAACTTTCTTTTTGTTCTTTTAGCCAGTTCTTTCTTTCTTGGAGATTTCTTCTGTTCTTCAATCTTCTTCTTTGATTCAGTAGCTTGAGTTGGTTGAGAGGGAATTTGTTGAGAAGAGTTCACAGCCTGTAGCTTGGTCAAGATAGCAAACTGTTCTTTCTTTTGTTTAGACTTCTTTGCATCTAGAGCAGCTTGCCTCTTTTCCTGCTTCAATCTGACTTTTTCTTCTTCCTTTGCATGAGCAAATTGTGGATGTCCAGCTACCACACAAATTTCCTTCCCATTTCTGAATATCTTTGCAATTCTCTTTCTTGAGGCTGAATCAGCTGGATCTTTGTAGAGGAGAATAGATCTTGACAGAAGCTTCTTTTCATCAGGCTTGGGTGTCTCATACACAGTATCCATAGGGTTCTTCAAAGATGACTTTGGATAGTTTGCCCTTGGTTTAAGAATTATCTCAGCCTTTTTAGTCTTGATGCAGGAAGATTGTCCTTTCTCCAGATAGTTCATGCTCATCTCATTCACATTGATTGGCTTGACATGAGAGTGATGGATGGCTGACTGATCTGGTTCCTTGACTAATTGAAACTTTTTCTGTATTTCCTCATCAATCTTTTTCCAGTTGATCAGAGTCAACTCTTCTTTATCAGCATCTTTCAAATTTGCTGCTGCTGCATTTATAAGATCTATACCATCTGCAACTGGTGGCTTGGAGATAGTAATTGAAGGTACAATTACTTTGCTGATTTGAACTAAAATGTTCTCCCCCTCAGTTGGTCCTTTCTCCCCCTTACTTGATTCTCTCTCCCCCTTTTTGTTATCATCAAGTGGAGGAGTTAGGCCTTGTGCTTTAGCCAGTTGCATGAGAAGATTTGTCTGAGTCTGTTGATTTTGAAGAAGTAGAGCCACTGAATTCTCAATAACTTGAACTCTGGTCTCCAGCTTGGCTATCTTCTTGTCAGAATCTGATTCTCTTCTCAACCTTAGTAATAGATCATGCATGGTACCATATGGCATTATTGAATCCAGCTTCTCAGAGTTGTATGTCTTTAAGTCAGCTATCTCCTTTTTCAATTCATCCACACTGATATTCTGTCTTGAGTGTTGGATCTTCATTAAGTGCAAAGAGTCTAGATGAGCTTTAAGAACAGCCTTGGTACCAGCATCTGAAGCTTCCTGAAGGGCTTGCTGAATAGCTGTTACTTGTTTTACCAAAGACACCTCAAATTGTCCTGGTGTAAATTCCTTTGCCCATGCCCATTCAGGTAAACTTAAAGCAGAACTTGGGCCTTCAGCTCCCCCTAAGTTCATGCTACCATTCAAAGAACTAGAGTCATCATCATCAGAATTTACTCCAAATTCTTCAGATGGCTCTCCAGCTTGAGGAGGCATCCTGTTTACAGCAGCTTTATCTCTTTGAAGAGATTCTGTGGTGTGCACTAAGTGCAAAGTCTGCTCTGCCTCCACATTGCCCTGAGCAGCCAACAGTTGATAGGCTGAAACAGGGTGAGTAAAAGTGTCAGCATCCAAGGAAATGTTATCAATTACAGCTTTGTAATGTTGCTGAAATTGTCTTTCCTTTTCAGCATCATCCACAATCATTGACTCACTAGCAATGGCTGGTTCCATCCTTATTTCTCCAGTACCTGCTTTTCTCTCATGTTCTCTCTTTTGTTGCATCAGGGTCTCACCCTGGCTCCCCACCCTCACACCCTCACCTTCACCTACTAAGGTGGGACTCCTCTCACTCACTTTTGCCAATCCTGAATGAATGGATTGCTGAGATTCACTCTTTTCCTCTCCTTTTGCCTGGGAGCAACCCAGCCTCTCACTCAATGCACTCTCCTCTCTCAGTCCTAAGAGTGATTGTATTACCACCAAATCTTCTGCACTTGAAATTATTGAAGTTTGAAGTTGTGCAGAGACACTCGACGGATAAGTGATATCCGTCGGGTGAGTGGTAAAGCTATCCGACGGATAACTGCTGTTAAGCTTATCCGTCGGGATACAATCACTACTCGACGGATGAGCAATATCCATCGAGAGAGTGGAAATGAATGAGGTGGGAAGAGAAACTATTGTTGACTCTGTGTTGATTGAAGTTATTTGAGGCACAGATGTCACAATAGAATCAGAAAGAATTGGCAAGTGAGCCAACAAATCATCTAAAAGATGATGCTCACTTGCACTGGATTTTGGCTTCCCCAACAGAGTTAAAGAAGGGGAATCAGGAATTGAAGTGTTTATCATGTCCACTTCCAGTGAGTTGGTTGGTGAGTATTGTGTTTCAGTGGCTTCTATAATGAGAGATTTTGGCTGTGACTCCACATTTATTGGAGCCACATCAATCTGAATTTGAGAAGGTGCAGGGACTGTGTCTTTAGCACCAGTTTGCACTAATTGTGTGCCCTGTGCATCCCCAGTTGTTTTGGATTTCTTCTTTCTAGTGTAAGTTTGGTGTGAGCTTGTGTCCCTAACCCTCTTGGCCTGTGCTCTTGGATGAGAGCTTTGTTCAATAGCCACATCCTTTTGGGAGGATGCAGCTAGAAGTGAGCTTCTGTCCTTTTTAAGCACTGCAGTTTGTTGGGAAACTGCAGTGTGGCTAGGCTGGGATTCACTCATCTCTCCAACCTTATCCTTGGGGTTTCTTTGATGTTCACCCCTTCCCTCACCTATCTTACCCTCCTTCACACTCCCCTCTTTGGCTTTGGTAGATTTTTCAACTGGTACCTTTTGAGAGATACCAGAGGGGGTTTTCTTTGATTTGGATTTGGGAATTGCAGTTGTTTTGGCAGCTTTGGCAGGCAACTGTTTGGTCATTTTCACAGTTGCCATAGCTATGCCTGAAGTCAAAGAAATAGAAGAGATTGGAATAGTTGAGGGTATGGATAAACTTACCTTACTTACCTGAGGTGTCAGCATTACAGGAAAATAGAACATTGGCACATCCTTGTGATGGTTGGCTCTGTTCAAGTCTGCAATGATTCTTCTCTCTTGAACCCAACAAGCTAATTTGTTGTTTGGGTTCTCAAGTTCAATCTCTTGACAAAGATGGTTAGCCAAAAGCATAAAAAATCTAGCATAGTAAATATTCTTTCCTCTTTTGGCTAAGTCACCTAATTTAAAACCTAACTCATACACAACAAGGTCACTGAAATTATAATATTTGTCTGTAACTAGCATGTATAGCATGTTAAGCATGGAAATGTTCACAGAATCAAAATTACTGATTTTTCCAGAAAAGACTTTAGTTACTACATCACACAAGTAACTCCATTCCTTCCTAAGACCTAGTCTTCTAATTTCACTTAGTTTTGCAGTAGGAAGTGCATAATGAATGGAATTAAGCATATTGACAATATCAGTGTCAGTGTGTGGTGCAGTTACATTATCATCAGGAATCTTGAAACATGCTTTTATTACATCACTATTGATACAGAAATCATTACCTTTGATGGTCAGAGTGATGGTTTTGTCAGTAGAGTTGTAGATTGCTGTTGTCCACATTTCCTCAACAACTTCACAATAGATTGTGGGTGATTCCAGCATAGCAAAACTTAACTTGCAGTTCTTCACGAAGTCCATTATCTTATGATAGTCTTCAGATTGCTGAATCCCCTTATTGACCAAGGCAGTGAAGTTGTTCTTCTCATAGATGAACCCAGTCTGTGACATGATCTTTACTACGGGTGCCATTGTTAGAGAAGAAAAGCTTGAAGAGAAAGAGGATTTTTGCTTGAGAGAGAATGAAATAACACAGTTGAATTTGAGAATGATAAAAGAAAATGATTAGAATGAAATAGGCTTTTATACTTTGCTCAGACTCAACGGATGAAAATAATAAAGAGAAGTAAATTACCCAATAGAAATTGCCTAAAACGACCGTTTTAAAATAAGCTTTAAAAATTCCACCCATTATCCGTCGTGTAATGCTTATAAACTGTAAGTATACTCGATGGATAATGTTCAGGGAATTAACGGTTCAGATTTAGATACTTCGACGGATGAGGATAAAATGTTATCCGTCGAGCTTTAAAATATTCCAGAAAAGTAATTGATTTTTATTTACAATTTGTATATCGACGGATGACTCAACCCGATGGATAATGGTCATCCGTCGAGATACAAATTTTGACTTAGCCAAAATTTCATCCAAGACTAAAAATCAACTAAATTTCTGGCTTCTTTTCAAATTGCAAGAATAATACAGATAAATTCAAGAGTAATTAAGCATACCTAACTCACTTACCAACCTAGAAAAGGTGGATTCATCCAGTGGCTTGGTAAAAATATCTGCAAGTTGCTTCTCACTTGGAACAAAATGTAACTCTACAGTACCATTCATTACATGTTCCCTTATGAAATGGTACTTGATGTCTATATGCTTTGTCCTTGAATGTTGCACTGGATTTTCAGTGATGGCAATTGCACTTGTGTTGTCACAGAAAATAGGAATCCTTTCAACTTGCAAACCATAGTCTAGCAATTGATTTTTCATCCATAAAATCTGTGCACAGCAACTGCCAGCAGCAATATATTCAGCTTCAGCTGTGGAAGTAGAAACTGAATTTTGCTTTTTACTGAACCAGGACACAAGCTTGTCTCCTAAAAATTGACAGGTTCCTGTTGTGCTTTTTCTATCAATTCTGCAACCTGCATAATCTGCATCTGAATAACCAGTTAGATCAAAACCAGAATCTCTAGGATACCAAATGCCAAGGTTTGGTGTTCCTTTGAGATATCTGAAAATTCTTTTAATAGCTATCAAATGAGACTCTCTAGGATCAGCCTGAAATCTAGCACACAAACATGTAGCAAACATTATATCTGGCCTACTGGCTGTTAAGTACAGAAGTGAGCCAACCATGCCTCTATAACTTGAAATGTCCACAGACTTTTCAGTAGTGTTTAGTTCAAGCTTAGTTGCAGTGGCCATGGGAGTTTTTGCAGATGTGCAATCCATTAGATCAAACTTCTTTAAAAGATCAAAAATATATTTAGTTTGACTAATGAATATTCCATCACTAACTTGCTTAACTTGTAAACCAAGAAAGTAAGTTAGTTCTCCCATCATACTCATTTCATACTTGCTTTGCATCAGTTTGGCAAACTTTTTACAAAGTTTCTCATCTGTAGAGCCAAAAATAATATCATCTACATAAATTTGAACAAGTATACTAGAGCCATTAACATTTCTAAAGAATAAAGTTTTATCTACAGTACCTCTTGTGAAGTGACTTTCCAAAAGGAACTTTGATAAAGTGTCATACCAGGCTCTAGGTGCTTGCTTCAAGTCCATAATGTGCTTTCAAGTAGATAATAGACATACTTCTGGGAAAATTTGGATCTTCAAAGCCATGGAGGTTGACTGACATAGACTTCCTCCTCCAAATCTCCATTCAGAAAGGCACTTTTGACATCCATTTGATAGAACTTGAAATTGGCATGGGCTGCATAGGCTAAGAAGATTCTGATGGCTTCAAGTCTTGCAACAGGAGCAAATGTTTCATCAAAATCTATCCCTTCTTGCTGACAATAGCCTTTAGCAACCAATCTTGCTTTGTTCCTTACTACTATGCCATTTTCATCCATCTTGTTTCTGAATACCCATTTGGTGTCTATTGGATTCTTTCCTTTAGGCTTGGGTACCAGCTTCCATACTCTATTCCTTTCAAATTGGTTTAGCTCCTCTTGCATAGCTAAAATCCAATAAAGATCTAATAAGGCTTCTTCTACCTTCTTTGGTTCTTCCTTAGACAGGAAGCTGCTGTATAGACATTCTTCTTGAGTTGCTCTCCTGGTTTGAACTCTGGAAGAAACATCACCAATAATCAGTTCAAAGGGGTGATCTTTTGTCCATTTTCTTGGTTGAGGTAGATTAGCCCTAGATGAAGAGACCTCAATGTTGTCTTGATGTGTGATTGAGTTTTGATTGCTAGAAACTCCCCCTGAGTTTGTGGATCTTTGATTTGAGATTGGGGTGCTTTCTATGGGTGATCTGCCTTGACTTCCTGCTCCTTTTGATAACCCGACGGATGGTGAATTTTGAGTATCGACGGATGAGGCAGGTTGTCTTCCGACGGATAATACAGATTGCCTTCCGACGGATGAAGCATTATGTAACTCGACGGATGTTGAGTTTTGTGCTTCATTTGTAGTAGATTTGTCTGCATTATCCTTAGACACTTTTTCTTGATCACTCTCATCATCACTTTCATCACTGACCATCTCAACATTGTCGAATTTGAGGCTCTCATGGTAATCTCCATCTTTTAGTCCTTCAATCTTTTTATCATCAAACACAACATGTATAGATTCAACAACAATGTTGGTTCTTAGATTGTAGACTTATATGCTTTACCAACAGCATATCCAACAAAAATTCCTTCATCTGCTTTAGCATCAAACTTCCCATTTTGATCAGTTTGATTTCTCAGAATATAGCATTTACAGCCAAAGACATGAAGAAAGTTCAGAGTTGGCTTCTTGTTTTTGAACAATTGATAAGGTGTCTTGCATTTTGCTTGATTAATCAGAGAGATGTTCTGAGTGTAGCATGCAGTGTTGACAGCTTCAGCCCAGAAATATGTTGGTAATTTTGATTCTTCAAGCATTATCCTTGCAGCTTCAATAAGAGATCTATTCTTTCTTTCCACTACTCCATTCTGTTGTGGAGTCCTTGCTGCTGAAAACTCATGCAAGATCCCATTTTCCTCACAGAATGCTCTCATGACATAGTTCTTGAACTCAGTTCCTATTGTCACTCCTGATTCTTCTAACTTTAAAATCAGGATGATTGTTAACTTGCCTTATGTGATTGATGATGATTTCACTAGCTTCATCTTTGGACTTTAGGAAATAGGTCCAAGAGAACTTTGAGAAATCATCTACAATTACTAGGCAAAATCTTTTCTTTGAGATTGACAATACATTGACTGGTCCAAACAAATCCATGTGAAGCAGTTGCAGAGGTTCTTCAATTGCTGAATCAAGTTTCTTCCTGAAAGATGCTTTAATTTGCTTCCCTTTTTGGCAGGCATCACACAGTCCATCCTTTATAAACTCCACCAGAGGAATGCCTCTAACCAGCTCTTTCTTTACCAGCTCATTCATGGTCTTGAAGTTCAAATAGGATAGCTTCTTGTGCCATAGCCAACTTTCATCTTGACTTGCTTTATTGAGAAGACAAGTTACAGATTCTGCTTTAGTTGAGTTGAAGTCAGCTAGATACACATTTCCTCTTCTCACACCAGTGAGAACCACTTTGTTGTTTTGATTATTAATCACAACACAGGTTTCTTTGTTGAAGGTTACTGAGTTGCCTTTATCACAAAGCTGGCTGATACTCAACAGATTGTGTTTGAGACCATCCACTAAGGCAACCTCTTCAATGATGACATTGTCCTTTGAAATCAAGCCATATCCCACAGTATAACCTTTGCTGTCATCTCCAAAAGTGATACTTGGGCTAGCTCTCTCTTCAAACTCTGTGAGTAGGGTAGAATCACCAGTCATGTGTCTTGAACAACCACTATCCAAGTACCAAAGATTCCTTCTGTTTCCCTGCACACATCAAAATCAAATCAAGTTGATTTTGGTACCCAAGTTTCCTTGGGTCCTGCCTTGTTAGCTTTCTTCTTCTGTTTCTTAGGTCTTAACTCATTTGACTTAGGAATTTTAGATTCTTCCTTAGTCATTTAGGTTGGGCCTTTGAAACCACTAGATGTAACAGAATTATTATGCATGTTATGGCTAACAGGAAATGGCATGCTTGGTGCAAACATGTTATTCCAGTAAGGCATGCTAAATGGCATTTGAGGCATATTGTATGCAGCATAATATGGATTAGGTGCAAATGGCATGTTAGCAAACTGTGCATTCATGTTCTGTGTAGGCATAGCATTAACAGGCATAGGAGGCATGTCATTCATGTTAGAGAATTGAGGCTGAACAGACATGGGAGTAGGCATGGCAGATTTGCAATTATCAGACAAATGATTTACACTACCACATTTGACACAGATTTTTCTAGGAGCATATTTGTCAGGTGTGTAGTTATTATGTTTGTTAATCCCTACTTTACCATTCCTATTGTTTTTCCTTTTAGTCTCTGTTTTTACCTCTATCTTCTCAAGTATGTCACTCAACTGTTTGACAATCATGTGACCAACATTGGCCTTCTTCCCTTTCTTGGCTTGACTTGACTCCCCTGAAACAAAGTTCTTGGAAACAGACCCATACTTTTCATTTAGCTTGGTTAATTTGGCTTTGCTAATGGATTTGCTCACAGCCGACGGATTAGGATTTTTATCATTCGACGGATAACATATTTTGTTATCCGACGGATAGTCTTCATCATCCGTCGAGACATCTGTCAGCAATCCATCTACCAAAATAGGTTCTAGTTTCTCCTTATTCTTTTTCCAGGCTTCATCACAAAAGGACTCAATTCCTTGAACCTTGGTGATTTGAGCATGAACATCTCTGGATGTTTTCCATGCTTTAATCACCTCCTGTTCACGATCAAGCTGCTTCTTTAAAATTTCTTCCTTTTTCAAGGACTCAGTTAATTCCTCCTTAGCAATTCTACACTCAATTTTTAGTTTCTCAAACTCAACAAACTAAGACTCAAGCACATTATTCCTCTCACTCAAAAACAAGTTGTTTTCTTTGATTTTAGCATTTTTTTAGTGAGGGACTTAAGTGTAACACGCAAATGATACAATTCTGTAGACATGTCATTTATTGCATCATTACACTCAGCTTTAGATAAATGTGCAAGGTTTGTAGTAATTACCTGATTGCTTGAGGAACTTGTCTCTGTTTCATCAGATTTGGCCATAAGGGCTAGATTGACATAGCTGACATCCTCATCTTCATCCAAACCATCAGCTGCCCAGTCATTCTCTTGTGTAATAAAAGCCCTTTCGTTCTGTTTGAGTAGATCAGAGTATTTTTGCTTATAATCCACAAACTCAAATCTCTTCTTACTGGAATCTGACTTTCTACACTCATTTGCAAAATGCCCTGCCAAGCCACATTTGAAACACTTGAATTTTGACTTATCCACCATGTTTCTATTTGGCTTGGCAGCTCCAAAGTTCTTCTTGAACTTGAGCTTGGCAAATATTCTTGAAAGGAATGCTAGGTGCTCATCAATGTCCTCCATGTCATCTTAACTCAAAGAATCTTCACTTTCTGCAGCTAGCCCTTTACCCTTGCTTTCACAGGCCTTTGAAGTTGATTCCACAGCTTCCATCTTCACTTCCTTCTCCTTTTCCAGTTCAGCCACTAGTGCAATGGATCCTCCTTTCTTCTTTCCTCTCTCCATTCTTTCATCCTGCTCTATTTCAAGCTCATAGGTCTTCAGAATGCCATACAGTCTCTCCAAAGTAAACTCCTCATAATCTTGAGAGTTTCTCAATGAGACTGTCATTGGTTTCCATTCCTTTGGAAGAGATTTGAGAAATTTCAGATTGGAGTCTTTAGTCTGATAGACTCTTCCATGCAATTTAAGAGCATTTAGTAGCTTTTGGAATCTACTAAAAATGTCAGTGAGTGACTCACTTTCTTCATTGTGAAAATGCTCATATTGCTGAATCAGGAGCTGCATTTTATTTTCTCTTACTTGCTCAGTACCATCACAGATTATCTGTATTGTGTCCCAAACTTCCTTGGCAGTCTTGCAGTTGATGATGTTATCAAACATATCTGCATCAACACCATTGAACAGAATGTTCATGGCCTTTTTATCTTTCCTGACTTGTTCAAGATCAGGTTCAGACCATTCATGCCTTGGCTTTGGAACATATGGTTCATTTCCTGTTGCAGCTCTCATTGGAACATGAGGGCCTCTTTCTATGCAGTCCACATAGGCCTCATCTTGAGAAAGCATATGAAGATGCATCTTTACCTTCCAATGATGGTAATTATCTTTATCAAGAAAAGGAATCTTGACTCCAACATCTTTCTTGTTCATCTTGCTGTATTGTTTTGATCTTTAAACTCTTTGTAGATTAAGAGCCTGCTCTGATACCAATTGTTAGTCCCTTAACAATATAGCAAGAATTACAGAAGGGGGTTGAATGGAATTCTTGAACTTTTTCTTGAAATAAAAATGTTCAACTCGATTATAGATATATTTGTTTTTATTAGCACAATGCGGAATATAAACTTTAATGAATCAAAACAAGAGTAATTAAAAACAAGAGTCTTTAAAAACTTTCTGGTGGATTTAAACAATTCCACCAGAGATATATTTAATATATCGAGAGGACTCTGTGTGCAGAAATGCTCACAACTGCTTATACAAAATAGAACTACTAAGAACACAGGAAATGCTAAAGATAGTGCTTACAAAGATTTCTCTGTGTTTGTTTCTTAGCTCTCTTAGTTGTTTTTCTATTTGCTACTCTCTTGGTTTATATATTACCAAGATTACAAAGTCAAAAGAACTGAATAAATATAAAATCTAACAGTCTTGATCTTTGCTGCTTTTCGTCCTCTATTACCCAGTTAATGGGCTTCCACAGTGTGTTTGTATCCAACTCGACGGCTGTGTGTCAGCTTTCACTGTTCAACTGATGTTTGAATCTTGATATGATCATCCGTCGACTTTCAGATCATCCGTCGATGACTTACTTGATCATCCGTCGACTGCTATTTTAAACATCCGTTGAAAGTCATTTGATCATCCGTCGAAGCTTTGTTAAGCATCCGTTGATAGCTATTTTGGCACTTGACTTCATTTCACTTATACAGAATTACAAGACATTGCTTATGTACAGTTAATCAACCTATTCTGCATATCTAGTTAAAGTCAACATGACTTATATACTACTACAGATTCTATACAAAGGTGCATACAACACTGTGCTACAAACTTATTATTACATAAGCTACTCACTCGATGGATAATAAGTTACTCATCCGTCGGGACTAAAACGAGTTATCCGTCGGGACTATAATTCTTATCCGTCGAGTGCTACATTATTTCACTAAGTAAAATTTACTTAAGTGTTTTGTTTAGGTAATCATCAAGTACACAACATATTCACAACAAACCTCTTCAGAGGAGCCTGTGTATGTTAGTTTAGATCCAGAAGAGAATCCATCTGAGAGTAGTGAGATTCCTATGCAGATATCACCCTTGAGGCTAGAGTCGGAGAACCCAGCCCCTGAGCCAGAGTCTGAGATGCCTACGATTGTGGTTGTTAGTGTTGGAGGCAAGTTAGCCGAGGATCGAGATTTTGATTACTCCCGCATTCCTGAATTGGGAGCTTTGGTGGATAGGCTAGCTCGAGAGTCTAGGAAGAGGATTTCAGTGGTGGAGGAGGAGTGGAGATCTAGGATTTAGTTGGTGGAGCAGGTTGCCCGGAGGAGATTGGACGAGGGACCGTCCATTAGTGATGTTGATGTTGATTCCCGGAGGCTGCATAAGATCATTCGCTGGATGTTGGTTGGGTTGAGAGAGATTCTGGATAGTTAGATAGTGTTGGTCATGCGGGACATCTGGTACAGCCCGTAGTTGTTGTGGTTTTCTTTCAGCGCCAGTAGGCTTGGGATACTTGGTCAGATGCCGAGATCCCTTTTTCATTTGTTATGTTGTGTTGTATTTCAGAACTTTGTATCGTAGCGGTTGTTAGAAGTTAGGGGTAGATAGGGGGATATTTTCCAGTTTTTCCTTTGTTTAACCCTGTTATATTATTGTACCTTATTTCAGAACTGAATGTAATCAAACCTTTTATATATGTACCCTTGGCTTGTTGAATGAATTATATATCTTGTTTCCTATTGTAAACCCTGGAAATCCTTATAAACTATTTTACACACCATGTTTTTATATAACCATGTCTAACATTTCACAAATCATACCCTGTACCATGTGAAAACACAAAAATGATAAGAGAAATTATATAGCAATAGGATTGCATGTGCAAAACTGGCTAAAGCTTAAAACCCGTAAAAGTTATTTCAAAGTAAAAATGTTATTATTATATATCAATGTCATGCTATTGTATTGCTAAATAATTACTCAATCAGGTTTGTAAGAAATGGCCAACTCACTAGATCACCAAGAAGAAGAAAGTCAAACCCAAGACCAATAACAAAACCAAGATACCACTATGATGAATCGACTTGCTCAGCTTTTGCAACAACTCGTAGCCCTTAAAGTTGGAAAATTCAAACATTTTTATTTTGTGCATCCCCCAAAGTTCTTAGGTTTACCAGACCCGATAAAAGCTCAGTCGTGGTTAAGAGAAATGGAGAAAGCGTTTGAATTAGCGGAAGTTAAGGATGAAAAGAAAGCTCAATATGCGAGTTATTACCTTACAGATGAGGCAAGTTTCTGGTGGGAATTTTTAAAGACTTTAATTGAGGGAAAGGATTTATCGTGGGAAAAGTTTACCGAGATGTTTATGGAGAAGTATTTGACAAGTTATATGCAAGACCAGTTAGAGATGAATTTTTTGGACCTTAAACAAGAGGATATGTCGGTGGCAGAATATGAAGTAAATTTTTTGGAGTTATTTAGGTTTGTACCTGAGTATGTGAATACGGAGGTGTAGAAGGCCAAAAGGTTCCAACAGGGACTTAGGTCATGGATTCAGTATCAAGTGGCACTTTTCGAGATCAAGAATTATGCCGCCCTGGTACAGAAGGTAATGATAGTGGAAGGGGAACGTGAAGCTGCAAAAAGAGAGAATGAAGGTAGGAAAAGGAAGTCTGAAAGATCAGAGCAAGATTAAGGAAGTTCGAAGTTTAGAGGGAAGTTTGGCAAGAATGGAGGAGGTCAGAATCAAAAGTTTCAAAAGTTTAAACTCGGGAATGGAGCTCAAAAGAATCATTTTCAAAGACCAAACTGCCAGGAAAGGATATTATACCTCAGATTCAAGAGTGTAAAGTTTGTGGGAAAAGACACCCAGGAAGATGTAACAAGCTGGATATGACCTGTTTTAGGTGTAACCAGAAAAGGCAGTATTCGTCGGAGTGCCCAAGTGGAGCAAGGAAGCAAGAGTTAACTTGTTTTAAGTGTGGAAAGGTGGGCCATATAGGTAGAAGTTGTAAGTAGCCTGTTTAGAGGGCAAATGTTCTTAGGATTGCTGGACCACCGCTTCTCCCAGCACCAACAGCTCAGCCTAGAGCTAGAACCTTCAACATGACAATGAAAGATATTATGCAAGATGTGGATGTAGTGGCAGGTATACTCATTATGAACTCTATAGAAGTAAAAATATTAATGGATTCTGGAGCAATTAGATCCTTTATTGCTGAAATAATTCTTGATAAACTAAAATGTGTTGCATACCCTCTTGAACCCAATTTGATTATAGAAGTAGCAAATCAAGAGAGAGTTACTACTAATAGGATTTGTCCCAATTGCGATTTGATTATAGAAGGTCGGTACTTTTCTGCTGACTTAATTCCTTTTAAGTTAGGAGAATTCAACGTTATCTTAGGGATGGATTGGTTGTCAAACCACGAGGCGCAAATTGAGTGTAAAAGTAAGAAGGTGAAGTTAAAGACCAAGGATGGTGTTAAAGTGATATTCAAGGGAAAAAGACAAGATAAGAAGTTTCTAACGGCTATTCAGAAGAGGAGATTGCTACATCAAGGATGCGAAGCGTATTGGGTTCATGTCAAAGATATAGAGAAAGAATCTGTAAGGATTGAGGATATTCCGGTAGTAAGAGATTTTTTTGATGTATTTCCAGATGAATTACCTGGACTACCTCCAGATCGAGAGATCGAGTTTACGATTGATTTGGCTCCTGGAACGGAACCAGTATCGAAAGCTCCATATCGAATGACGCCAGTTGAGATGAAGGAATTAGCAACACAGTTGAAAGAATTGTTGGATTAAGGAGTAAGATGCCCAAGTGTATCCTCGTGGGGTGCACCAGTGTTATTTGTGAAGAAGAAAGACGGAAGTACGAGGTCGTGCATTGACTATCGCGAATTGAATAAGTTGAAGATTAAGAATAAGTACCCTCTACCGTGAATCGACGACTTGTTTGATCAGTTAAAAGGAGCTACTTGTTTTTCCAAGATTGATTTAAGATCTGGGTATCATCAACGGAAGATTAAAGCGGAAGATATACCCAAGACAACGTTTCAAACAAGATATGGGCACTATGAGTTTTTAGTAATGGCGTTTGGTTTGACGAATGTGCCGACTGCATTTATGGATCTTATGAATAGAGTGTTCAAATAGTATTTGGATAAGTTCATTATAGTATTTATCGACGATATTTTGATATATTCCAAGACGGAGGAAGATCATATAGAGCATTTGAGGATTTCTTTGGAAGTTTTTAGGAAAGAAAAGTTATATGCCAAGTTTTCAAAGTGTGAGTTTTGGTTGAAAGAAGTTCAGTTTCTTGGACACATAGTCAATAGTGAAGGAATTAAAGTAAACCCAGCGAAGATAAAAGCTGTGATGAATTGGGAAAGACCCAAGACTCCTACAGAGGTCAGAAGTTTTCTGGGTTTAGTAGGATACTATAGAATATTTGTGCAAGATTTCTCTAAGATTGTTGTTCCATTGACTAAGTTGACAATGAAGAGTGAGAAGTTTGTGTAGACAGATAAATGCGAAGAAATTTTTCAAGAGTTGAAAAAGAGATTGGTAACCGCCCCAGTTTTAGTATTACGGATGAAAAAGGAGAGTTTGTGATCTATAGCGATGCTTTGAATAAAGGGTTAGGATGTGTGTTAATGCAACACAAGAAAGTAATAGCATATGCGTCAAGGCAACTAAAGCCGCATGAACAGAAGTATCTCATGCATGATTTGGAATTAGCAGTGATTGTGTTTGCTCTCAAAATTCGGAGGCATTACTTACATGGAGAAAAGTGTGAGATCTATATGGATCATAAGAGTTTAAAGTATATTTTCACTTGGAAGGAGTTGAATATAAGACAGAAGAAGATGGTTAGAATTGATCAAAGATTACAACTGTATGATAAGTTATCACCCTGGGAAGGCGAATGTGGTAGCAGATGCTTTAATCCGCAAAGAAAGATCGAATATGTTAACTTCATCAGAGGAATTGATCAAGGATTTGGAAAAGTTGGAAATAGAAGTACAGATTCCAGAGTTAGGAAGAGGAGCCATGTATGCAATGTCATTTCAACCAGAAATTTTGGAAAATATTCGATGTTGTCAAGAGCAAGTAATAAACCACGAGAAAGATAAGTTGACAGGAGAGGAAGTTAAAGCTCAAAAGGATAAAAAAGGAATATATCGTGTTAACTCACGCATTTAGATACCTAACATTGTGGAGCTAAAGCATGAGATTTTGCACGAAGCGCATAACTCCAGATTTTCAATTTACCATGGGAGTACAAAGATGTATAAGGACTCAAAGGGAAGTTATTGGTGGCCAAACAAGAAGAAGGAAATCGCGGAATGGATAAGTAAATGCTACACGTGCCAAAGATTAAAAGCGGAATATCAACGACCGGGTGGATTGCTTCAACCACCGGACATACCTGAATGGAAATGGGAACATATCGCGATGGATTTCGGGTAGGATTGCCAAAGACCAAGTCTAATCACGATGCGATTTGGGTGATAGTCGATCGGCTGATAAAATCAGCACATTTCTTGCCTATCAACGAAAGATTTTCATTGGAAAAGTTAGTCAAAATGTATTTGGACGAAATTGTGATGCATCACGGAGTTCCAGTGTCTATCGCGTCCGATAGAGATCCGAGATTTAACTTGAGATTTTGGCGATAATTTCATGATCATTTGGGAACTAAATTGAAAGTGAGCATGGCGTATCATCCATACACCGACGGACAAAGTGAAAGGACAATTCAAATGATCAAGGATATGTTGAGACATTGTGCATTGGATTTCAAAGGAAATTGGGACGACCATTTTCCATTGATTGAGTTTTCCGACAACAACAGTTATCACGTGAGTATTGGCATGCCACCCTATGAAGCGTTGTACGGAAGAAAATGCAGATACCCTACATATTGGGACGAGGTTGGTGAGCACAAACTAATTGGCCCAGATTTAGTTCAACAAACGAAAGTGAAAGTGTAAATGATTCGTAAAAGGTTAATTGCTACTCAAGATCGACAAAAGAAATATGCGGACCAAGATCGAAAAGACATGCAATTTGAGCCTGGAGATAAAGTATTGTTAAAGATATCTCCGTGGAAAGGAATATCCAGATTCATAAAGAAAGGAAAACTAAGTCCCAGGTATATGTTGGGTTTCGAGCACATAAACGTGTTAGGCCTGTAACACTCCCAGATCCGGGGTCGGGGATCCGGGTCGTTACGGTCTTTCTTTCCACAATATCACTTAACTTAATTAATAATAAATAACCTCATACTGTGACCCCACACTAACACACACCACAACCCGTTATAGTCTCAGAGATGAAATTTAAATAAGTACAAGTCCTTGAATCCATAATTTAAAAGTTATTACAACCCAAAATGATAACTTGATAAGTTTATAGTTAATTGCCATTATCTGCCACAAGTTATAATTATACATAATTGGTTCCCAAAAGTAGAATGCCTGATCTACCAATACATCTACCTCTGCAGCTATAACAGCTACAACATCAACGGGAAGACGCGGGACGCTTCCCACGCGCTTGCGCTGGGTCTGCTTGAGTCTGGCCATCTTTCCTAACTGTTGTTGTGTGATAAAGAAATGAAGCAAGATTGAGCATTACAGCTCGCAAGATAATATATAGTGTAAACAATAATGCAAGTATCTAAATGGATAACTTACTGGAAACCTTTATCAAGTGTAAGGTAATTACTTACTGGATATAAGCTTAAAGGTAGATGAAGTTACCAATTACTTCACTATACTTATATCATTTTATAAAGCTACTTGAACTACCACTGTTCAAAGTATTATAGGTTTCAAAAGGTCATCCCATAGATGAGACCACAAGTTAAGACTTGAATAGATTCAATCTTTGCAATATCATTTGAAAGAAATGAAGTTACGAGATACTTCATTAAGTCTCGATATATATATACACCTATATATATATATACATTTCATACACTCCTTGAAAACCTCTGTTATGAAAATTATAAACAAAGTTGCAATATCCAATGAATTCGGAAAGGAGAAAACCTTGGCATAAACTTGATATCTTGCTGATCAGGAAAAGATACCAATAAGTAACCTTTTCCACTAGTAGATGGATGAATTCCCCATTGGTCATCACCCTGGCCACATTAGGACCTATGCTGGACTTCCAGTCAGCCACTTACGCATTGATGGACTCCCACTGAGCCACTTACACTTTCATGGACGCCCACTGAGCCCATGTTGCTTATGCCGACTCAAATAGATGAACTTACTTCCCGAACGATGGGCAAGTAATCAAGATGCTTTCTCAAAACAGCAACCTTGTTGCAAATATAAAATACACCACAAAGCCGGATCCCTCAGGTTTTGAGCGAGTATTTAAATCCCCTTCAAAAGGAAGATCTTAAATTTGAAAATGAGTTTTGGGATCCGCTCTAACTTTTAAAAATCATTTTGAAGACTCGAAAACATTTTAAAGAATGTTTAGAGTAATGCTGATTTAATGAAATAAATCAGTCCCGATATATGAGAAAATATCTGAATATTATTAATTAAATAATATTCCCATAAGGATAATCTTTATAAAAATAATTGAAGTAGAAGTTTTAAAACTAATACTTGAAATGAATAATAAATAACCAAAGATATACTTATACGAAAGTACAATCTTTATTTGAATAATCGAAAGTAAGTATGATTATCGAAACATTATTCTTTAATAATATAAAGAATATTATTTAATAAAAGAAGCGGAGTCATAAGCCCTCGAATGAATATTTAAAATAATATTCATTAATTAAAATAAAGTTATCGAATAAACCTTATTTGATTAATAGTTTTGAAAACTATATCTATATATTATAAATATATATATATATAATATACTCGGGAACATCGACTCCCGGTTTAGAAAATGTTCACCTTTGGGTCCCCTATACTAAGGGTATACGCAACTACTGCTTATCTCTAGCATAGGTATTATGCAACTTATAAGAATTGAATCAAAATTTAGATATCAAGATTACGAAACAAGTATGCATATAAATATCATATCACATGCTCCAATATATCACAAGATTTGCTAATAACAATCATGCACTTATCACAAGATAATGCATATACATATATACATCACAACAACAATATAACGGGTAGAAAACTTGCCTGAGTGACTGGGGGTGGTAAAAGTCCTGGGATGAGTCTGGTAACCTATAAACCACATATAAGTTGGAATTAAACCAAAGTCGCTTAAGAATCTATACTTTAACCAATTAGACTCTAACGCTCGCTTTGCGCTTAATGATTCTCTTAAGTCGCTCGAGTACCCTCGGCTCCACCATTTTTAATAAATTAACCATTAAGGGTTTTAAGGAGATTCTTTCGCGAGTACCTTACCAACTGCCTAATCCACTTTACATAAATGTTTCATACTTCAATTAGTCATTAAAGGCCTTTAACCAATGTTTAAAAGTAAGGCGAGGGGTAATGGTTCGTTCGTGAAACGCCGTTACTTAAAACGGTCGTTTCTCCTAAACCGTACATCGGATTCAAACGAACCACATATCAAAACAAAGATCGTAACATGAACTATCTAATCATGGCAATGGTCAAAAGCTAACAGTGAGTTCACGGGTCCTAATGTTAAGAACAAAAACAGTCTAGGGTAATCGGACATTACGACGGCTATGTTTACGCGATTACCAATTTTATCCTACTCCAAATCAACCACAAATCAACCATAATTCAACCATACAACCAAACTCCATCCATACAATACTACAACAGCCCCAACAACTCAATATTTCCAATTTACACTACTTCCCAATCATGAACTAAAAGCTTACATAAGTTCTTTAACTAATCAACAAAATTTACAACTCCAAACACATCACAAAACCAACACATCTTGAAATACACAATAATCAAGCTTCTCATGAACCATTCCAAACACAAAAACTCTAAATATACAAAAGTAGGGCTAGGGTATGAGATTATACCTTCCTTGGTGAGTAAAAGTAACTAAGGAGCTTGGAATCACCCTTGAAAGTCCTTACCAAAGCTTAACCTAAACAAAAACTCAAGAACAAAATTTCAAGTTCTTGAAAAACACTATTCACCCTCTTCTTCCATGAATTTTAGGAAGAGATTGTGAAGGAATTTGAAGCTTAAACTTATAGGATATCTATATCTATGCACAAGGAACCTTAGATAATTACCTCACTAATTAATGAAGCTTGGAACTTGGATTTGGGTTTTTCTTAACCTTTCTCAATACATTATATTCCTTTTATGATCCTTGAATTTAAATCCTTTTTATCCTGGTACCTTATACTCAATTCTTTCGGTATCTGGTGGATTTTTAGGAAAAATCAAAGTGTTCGAATTTGGATTCTGACGATCTTTACATACACTTATATACCATACAGAGTACTAATAAGATCTCAAAATAACAATAAAAGAACCCCTACATAGTGTGGCATGAACAGTTTTTTTATTCAGCATAATCAACAAAACACTATTCATAAGGGTTACAAAAAGTTCAGAATTTTGGGGTTATTACAGTCTCCCCTCCTTAAAAGGATTCCGTCCCGGAATCAAATAGAAAACAAATGAGGGTACTTTTCTAGCATTGCGCTCTCTAGTTCCCAAGTTGATTCTTCCACATTATTATTCTGCCATAGCACTCTGACTAGCTTGATCACTTTGTTCCGAAACACCTGCTCCTTCTTATCCATAATCTCTACCGGTCTCTCCATGTAAGTCAGATCTGGTTGCATATCCACCTGCTCGTACTCCACTATGTGTCTGGCATCCCGAAAATACTTCCTTAGCATTGACACATGAAACACATTATGAACTTGTTGTAGGTTCTGGAGTAAGGCTAGCTCGTAAGCCAACTTCCCAATCCGTCTTAGTATCTCAAAAGGTCCCATGTATCTTGGGCTTAGTTTCCCTTTCTTTCCGAACCTCATTAATCCCTTCCAAGGGGATACTTTTAGTAGTACTAAGTCCCCTACTTCATACTCCTTATCCTTTCGGGCTAGGTCTATATATTTCTTCTGTCTGTCTTGGGCTGCTACCAGCCGTCCTCTGATGAGATCCACTATGTCTTTGGTCCTTTGGACCACTTCGGGTCCGAGCATCTTCCGCTCTCCTACTTCATCCCAGTATAAGGGGGATCGACACCTTCTTCCGTACAGGGCCTCATAAGGCGGCATTCCGATGCTGGCATGAAAGCTATTGTTATAAGAAAACTCGATCAACGGCAAGTGATCATCCCAACTTCCTTTAAAGTCTATTTCACAGAATCTCAACATATCCTCTAGTGTCTGGATGGTCCTTTCACTCTGCCCATCCATCTGGGGATGGTAAGCGGTACTCATATTTAACTTGGTCCCCGCACATTCTTGAAAGCTCCTCCAAAATCTGGAGTTGAACCTGGGGTCTCGGTCTGAGACAATGGACGCTGGGACTCCATGTCGCGTCACTATTTCCTTAAGGTAAATGTCCACCAGTCTATCGACTGTGTATCTCTCATTCATAGGAATGAAATGAGCTGACTTTGTCAGTTGGTCTATAACCACCCATATGGCATCATGGTTGGCTTTTGTCCTTGGTAAGCTGACAACAAAATCCATGGCTATCTGTTCCCATTTCCATTCGGGAATCTCCAGGGGTTGTAAAGTCCACTGGGTCTCTGGTGCTCTGCCTTTATTCTTTGGCAAGTCAAACATTTGCTTACCCATTCTGCTACGTCCCTCTTCATGTTGGGCCACCAGTAATAATCCTTCAAATCCCTATACATTTTGGTGCTTCCCGGGTGAATGGAATACCTTGAACTATGGCTTTCATCCGAAATCTCGTCTTTAAGCTCTTGAACGTTCGGAACCCAAATCCAGTAGGAGTACCTCATTATCCCTTTATCATCTCTCTCAGTATGGATCTCTTCTCCAGTCATTGACTCTATGCCTTTATTCATTACTTTCTCTTGGCACAATCTAATCTTTTCCAATAACTCTGGCTGCATCGAGATCTCAAACAGCTTTTCAGTTCCGGTTCCGGTTACCTTTACTTCTATTTCCATTATCCCGAAATCCTTTATCAATTCTTCCGAAGTCATTATCATTCTGAGTCTTTCCTTCCTACTAAGGGCATCAACCACCACATTGGCTTTCCCCGGATGATAGAGAATCTCACAATTATAGTCCTTGATTAGCTCTAACCATCTCCTCTGGCGCATGTTGTGCTCTTTTTGCGTAAATATGTACTTGAGGCTCTTATGGTCTGTGAAAATCTCGCACTTCTCTCCATACAAGTAGTGCCTCCAAATTTTGAAGCCAAAAACTATTTCCGCGAGCTCAAGGTCATGAGTAGGATATCTAATCTCGTATTCCTTCAATTATCTCGACGCATACGCAATCACCTTACCGTGCTGCATAAGCACACACCCTAATCCTTTGTGCGACGCGTCACTATATATCACAAAA
This sequence comes from Apium graveolens, assembly GCF_009905375.1. NCBI lineage: Eukaryota > Viridiplantae > Streptophyta > Magnoliopsida > Apiales > Apiaceae > Apium > Apium graveolens. The sequence goes on from NC_133648.1 coordinate 261,716,990, forward strand.
TCTCCTTTTTCGTCTGGCAATGCCAACACCGGGGCCGTTACCAACCTTTTCTTTAATTCCTGAAAACTGTTCTCGCATTTTTCCGTCCATTCAAACTTCTCTGTCTTACGAGTAAGTCGTGTCAAAGGGGCTGCGATCTTCGCAAAGTCCTGTACAAATCTATGATAGTAGCCGGCCAATCCTATGAAACTTCTTACCTCTGTGGGTGTGGTTGGACTTTCCCAATTTGAGACCGCCTCTATCTTGGAGGGGTCGACCAATACTCCTTCTTTATTGATCACATGTCCTAAAAACTGTACTTCATTCCGCCAGAATTCACACTTCGAGAATTTGGCAAATAACTGTTCCTCTCTGAGTATTGCTAGAGCTATCCTCAAATGCTCTGCATGTTCTGCCTCAGTCCTTGAGTAGATTAAAATATCATTGATAAAAATTATCACACACTTGTCCAAGTACTTCTTAAATACTCTGTTCATTAAATCCATGAAAGCCGCTGGGGCGTTGGTTAATCCAAAGGACATTACCAAGAACTCATAGTGCCCATACCTGGTACGGAACGCGGTCTTGGGAATATCTTCGGGTTTAATCTTTAGTTGGTGATATCTAGTTCTCAGGTCAATCTTGGAAAAATAAACAGCATCCTTTAGCTGGTCGAACATATCGTCTATTCTAGGTAACGAGTACATGTTCTTTATGGTTAGCTTGTTCAACTCTCGGTAGTCGATGCACAGCCTCATGCTCCCATCTTTCTTCTTAACAAATAACACTGGTGCTCCCCAAGGAGACATACTGGGTCTTATCATACCCTTATCCAAAAGTTCCTGTAATTGGGTAGCTAATTCCTTCATTTCTAATGGGGCTAACCGGTAAGGTGCTTTTGAAACTGGCGCCGTCCCTGGGGCCAACTCAATAGTAAATTCAATCACTCTATCGGGTGGCAATCCCGGAAGGTCTTGTGGGAATACATCTTCAAATTCGTTGACTATCGGAATATCTTATAAGTTGGGCACCTCCTTCTGCGTGTCCACTACATAGGCTAGGTAAGCCTCATTTCCTTTTCGTAGTATCCTTTTGTCCTGGGCCTTGGTCAAAAATTTCTGCGTCTGCCTCTTTCCTCTAAATATGACTTCTTTCTTTACTGGGATATTCAACTTAACTCTCTTCCCCTTAAAGTCTATCTGAGCATCATTTCTAGATAGCCAGTCCATTCCCAAAATTACATCAAACTCCCCTAATTTAAAAGGAATCAGATCAACACTAAAAAATTATTCCCCTATGCCTAACTCACAGGCGGGGTGAATCTGGTTAACAGGAATAATTTCATGATTGGCTATTTCTACTTGTAAGGGTTCTATCAAGGGTTCAGCCTTAAGTCTTAGTTTATGCGCAAAGTCCTTTGATATAAAAGATTTAGTTGGTCCCGAATCAAATAAAACATTTGCACTGACTGAATTTACAGAAAGGGTACCTGCTATCACATCTGAGTCTTTCATAGCATCTTGGACTGTCATGTTGAAAGTCCTCGCAGTAGGTGGCTTATTGGAGGCAGCCCTGCTGGCTCCTGAAGCTGCTGGTTTGTTCATTGGGCATTCCCTCTTCCAATGACCCGGGCGTCCACACTGATGACAAGTGGTGGTTGGAATGACAGCAGGGGTTGATGAAGGGCACTTAGTTGAATAGTGACCCTCTCGACCGCACTTAAAGCAGGTTACCAGCTTTCCTTTACACTCCCCAGTATGCATCCTTCCACAAGTGTTACAGGCTGGCAATGGGGGTCGAGACTGGTTGGAATAGGACATTCTTGACTTCTGGCCGCTCTGGCTCACATTCACACTCATTGGCCGCTTAAACCCAGTGTTCTTTCCCGGTAGGGACACTGCTCCTCTATTAACTCTAGTTGGGAAGCTCCCTCCTGCGAAACCTCCACCCATGCTCATACTTTTCCTCTTTATTCCCTTCTTCTCTCTTTCCTTCTGCATCTGTTCACTTTTGGCTTCTACAATTGTTGCCTTTTGCACCAGAGTGGCATAATCCGTAAGCTCAAGGATTGCCACCCTATTCTGAATCCACGGTTTCAGTCCCTGCTGAAACCTCCTAGCTTTATTTTCCTCGGTGCTCACAAACTCCGACACAAACCTTGATAACTCGGTAAATTTTGCTTCATACTCTGCTATAGATAAGTTATTTTGCTTTAGCTCTAAGAACTTGAGCTCCATCTGGTTCTCCATAAACCTCGGGAAATACTTTCCCAAAAACAACTGACTGAACCTCTCCCAGGTTATAATAGCATCTGTCTCCATGTTTTTCTTGGCCTCCCACCAGTAGTTGGCCTCTCCTTTCGGAAGGTCGGTAGCAAATACAGTCTTCTGTGCCTCATCGGTACTCAGAATCTCAAAAGATTTCTCCATTTCCTTTAACCATGCCCTTTCCTCAACTGGATCGGCTGATCCGTGGAACTCAGGGGGCTTAAGGGACTTGAAAGCCCTGAAGGAGTTTGCCACAACATTGTTATTTCCTTGAGGGGGTGGGTTGGGTTGACGTTCCAAGTTCTGTCTTAGTAGTTGCATGAACTGTCCCATGAGATCCATGCCTGGGTTTGGTACTGGTTGCTCAACCTCAGTTTCTCCTTCTTCAGCCTCTATCTCAAATCCTTTAACATCATATGTTTCCTCCTCCTCTTCGTACAGGGAGTCATCCTGTTCAACATAATCCTCGTCTTCCTCTTCACTGTGTTCTTGGTTCTTACCATCCTGGTTATGGCTTCCCTGGTCCTCAGATCCAGGGTTCGCATTAGTTCCAATCTTTCTTGGCGGCATAATACTGATAAATTTTTTTGGGAAATTCAATGTTAGGTCACAATCATACACAACATTGTGCCTTGCACAGATTCTATAATGGGGAGAATGTATCTCGCAATTCTATTATATTATGACAGTTCTAATAAGAAGTGCAGTAATAATAATGATAAAAACAGTGATCTCATCACTAAGGAACTAAAATGAAAGTAAACAAATATATACATAATGCGGGAAATACATAGTTTGATCTGGTCAAAAGTACAACAGTTCTACAGCCATATGCCCAAAAGTGATACACAAGAGTCTATCTGTCTAGTCAGAGAAAGGGATGCTATATACAAGTCAACTATCGCGGAAAATTGGCTCTTACTATGGCCTCGACTAACTAGACGACTAGACTATCCCATCACCGGTCCTGAATCACACACCAGAGCGGGTCAGCTCCCATACTCTTTCCATCGCACGACGGAAGATGTAGTCAGCCTGCCGTTTGGAGATCCTACCATGCCTGTCCCACTGGAGCGATCGGAGTCTCGCTCGGGCCGTGAGCTCTATACCCGTCAGCTCCCTCCTCAAGGATCGGGGTATAGTAGCCCTAGTCTCATAAGCTCGGGCACGCCTACCCGCCCTCTCCGCATCCAACTCCCTCCCAACCTCATCCAGTCGGGCCTCAGCAACAGCCACTCGGGTCCTCAGTACATCCTGAACATAGCCGTGAGCTAACAAAGACTGCCTATGGGCAGGGTCGAGAGGTGGTGAATCCGGAGCCGCTGGGGGTGCCTCCTCGGTCTGCCTAAGCTCGGAAGTATGGGTCTTAGAGCTATCATCATAAGGGCTCCAAGATAGTGGTGGAGGGGGTAGGAGCTCTGACCACCGGGAGTGAGGGTAAAGGGGTACCAGTGTACTCTACCATAGCTCTGACATGCTCCTCAGCTACTAGGACCTCATCCGGGTCCTCCTCATCTGAAATCGCCACAACCTCTGTCTCTGACTCTTCTGAGGGGTCCTCCTCCTCCTCCATCTCAGGCTCCTCCTGATCCTCGGCATCTAGCAGTGCCTCATCATGCTCACGCTCGAACATCTCTGGGTCCTCTATCTCATGAGCCTACACATTAAACGAGCTAAGTTACTATCATGATACTTATAAGGGTTCCCGTAAGGGTTTTAACTGTCAGTGCTACTTTAAGTAGTCCGACTATGAACTTGGCAAAAGTTCTTATTATCTTTGTGAGTTTATTATTATATCGTCGCATCATCTTTGAGGTTTATAACGCTTGGCTCTGATACCATTTCTGTAACACCCCCAGATCCGGGATCGGGGATCCGGGTCGTTACGGTCTTTCTTTCTACAATATCACTTAACTTAATTAATAATAAATAACCTCATGTTGTGACCCCACACTAACACACACCACAACCCGTTATAGTCTCAGAGATGAAATTGAAATAAGTACAAGTCCTTGAATCCACAATTTAAAAGTTATTACAACCCAAAATGATTACTTGATAAGTTTACAGTTAATTGCCATTATCTGCCACAAGTTATAATTATACATAATTGGTTCCCAAAAGTAGAATGCCTGATCTACCAATAGATCTACCACTGCAGCTATAGTAGCTACAACATCAACGGGAAGACGCGGGACGCTTCCCACGCGCTTGCGCTGGGTCTGCTTGAGTTTGGCCATCTTTACTAACTGTTGTTGTGTGATGAAGAAATGAAGCAAGAGTGAGCATTACAGCTCGCAAGATAATATATAGTGTAAACAATAATGCAAGTATCTAAATGGATAACTTACTGGAAACCTTTATCAAGTGTAAGGTAATTACTTACTGGATATAAGCTTAAAGAAAGATGAAGTTACCAATTACTTCACTATACTTATATCATATTATAAAGCTACTTGAACTACCACTGTTCAAAGTATTATAGGTTTCAAAAGGTCATCCCATAGATGAGACCACAAGTTAAGACTTGAATAGATTCAATTTTTGAAATATCATTTGAAACAAATGAAGTTACGAGATACTTCATTAAGTCTCGATATATATATACACCTATATATATATACATTTCATACACTCCTTGAAAACCTCTGTTATGAAAATTATAAACGGAGTTGCAATATCCAATGAATTTGGAAAGGAGAAAACCTTGGCATAAACCTGATATCTTGCTGATCAGGCAAAGATACCAATAAGTAACCTTTTCTACTAGTAGATAGACGAATTCCCCACTGGTCATCACCCTGGCCACATTAGGACCTATGTTGGACTGCCACTCAGCCACTTACGCATTGATGGACTCCCACTGAGCCACTTACACTTTCATGGACGTCCACTGAGCCCATGTTGCTTATGCCGACTCAAATAGATGAACTTACTTCCCGAACAGTAGGCAAGTAATAAAGATGCTTTCTCAAAATAGCAACCTTGTTGCGAATATAAAATTAGAGCCGGATCTCTTAGGTTTTAAGTGAGTATTTAGATCCCCTTCAAAAGGAAGATCTTAAATTTGAAAATGAGTTTTGGGATCCGCTCTAACTTTTAAAAATCATTTTGAAGACTCGAAAACATTTTAAAGAATGTTTAGAGTAATGCTGATTTAATGAAATTAATCAGTCCCGATATATGAGAAAATATCTGAATATTATTAATTAAATAATATTCCCATAAGGATAATCTTTATAAAAATAATTGAAGTAGAAGTTTTAAAACTAATACTTGAAATGAATAATAAATAACCAAAAATATACTTATACGAAAGTACGATCTTTATTTGAATAATCGAAAGTTAGTTTGATTATCGAAACATTATTCTTTAATAATATAAAGAATATTATTTAATAAAAGAAGCGGAGTCATAAGCCCTCGAATGAATATTTAAAATAATATTCATTTATTAAAATAAAGTTATCGAATAAACCTTATTCGATTAATAGTTTTGAAAACTATATCTATATATTATAAATATATATATATATATAATATACTCGGGAATATCGACTCCCGGTTTAGAAAATGTTCACCTTTGGGTCCCCTATACTAAGGGTATACACAACTACTGCTTATCTCTCGCATAGGTATTATGCAACTTATAAGCATTGAATCAACATTTAGATATCAAGATTACGAAACAAGTATGCATATAAATATCATATCACATGCTCCAATATATCGCAAGATTTGCTAATAACAATCATGCACTTATCACAAGATAATGCATATACATATATACATCACAACAACAGTATAACGGGTAGAAAACTTGCCTGAGCGACTGGGGGTGGTAAAAATCCTGGGATGAGTCTGGTAACCTATAAACCACATATAAGTTAGAATTAAACCAAAGTCGGTTAAGAATCTATACTTTAACCAATTAGACTCTAACGCTCGCTTTGTGCTTAATGATTCTCTTAAGTCCCTCGAGTACCCTCGGCTCCACCATTTTTAATAAATTAACCATTAAGAGTTTTACGGCGATTCTTTCGCGAGTACCTTACCAAATTCCTAATCCACTTTACATAAATGTTTCATACTTTAATTATTTATTTAAGGTCTTAAACCAATGTTTCAAAGTAAGGCGAGGGGTAATGGTTCGTTCGCGAAATGCCGTTACTTAAAACGGTCATTTCTCCTAAACCATACATCGGATTCAAACGAACCACATATCAAAACGAAGCTCGTAACATGAAATATCTAATCATGGCAATGGTCAAAACCTAAAAGTGAGTTCACGGGTCCTAATGTTAAGAACAAAAACAGTCTAGGGTAATCGGACATTACGACGGCTATGTTTACGCGATTACCAATTTTATCCTACTCCAAATCAACCACAAATCAACCACAATTCAACCATACAACCAAACTCCATCCATACAATACTACAACAGCCCCAACAACTCAATATTTCCAATTTACACTACTTCCCAATCATGAACTAAAAGCTTACATAAGTTCTTTAACTAATCAACAAGATTTACAACTCCAAACACATCACAAAACCAACACATCTCTAAATACACAATAATCAAGCTTCTCATGAACCATTCAAAACACAAAAACTCTAAATATACAAAAGTAGGGCTAGGGTATGAGATTATACCTTCCTTGGCGAGTAAAAGTAACTAAGGAGCTTGGAATCACCCTTGAAAGTCCTTACCAAAACATAATCTAAACAAAAACTCAAGAACAAAATTTCAAGTTCTTGAAAAACACTATTCACCCTCTTCTTCCATGAATTTTAGGAAGAGATTGTGAAGGAATTTGAAGTTTAAACTTATAGGATATCTATATCTATGCACAAGGAACCTTAGATAATTACCTCACTAATTAATGAAGCTTGGAACTTGGATTTGGGTTTTTCTTAACCTTTCTCAATACATTATATTCCTTTTATTATCCTCTCTTATAATCCTTGAATTTAAATCCTTTTTATCCTGGTACCTTATACTCAATTCTTTCGGTATTTGGTGGATTTTCGGGAAAAATCAAAGTGTTCGAATTTGGATTCTGACGATCTTTGCATACACTTATATACCATACAGAGTATTAATAAGATCTCAAAATAACAATAAAAGAACCCCTACATAGTGTGGAATGAAAAGTTTTCTTATTCAGCATAATCAGCAAAACACTATTCATAAGGGTTACAAAAAGTTCAGAATTTTGGGGTTATTACAAGGCCCAAAGCATGCGCTAATAAATCACACAAGTAAACGCGTTCACAAGTAATATAGAATGATTTCTAGTTCGTTCCCACAGAGACTCTGATTAATTATATTTAATTAACACTTACTCACCAATGTATGGTTATTCTTCAATGTCAAGATAATAACAATTAAGGTTGATTAACTAATATTAACTACGAGAATTAAACACTTGAATTAACAATATTCAACACACATGAGATCCTAACTTCATTACTACTTCATTCAATAGTTATTGTTATTAACCTTAGCATGTAATGGTGATGATATTAATCGAACAACACGAAACTGATAAACGCCAACTTTCGTTGTGCGAATACCATACTACCAAACATCCATAATTAAGATAGAAGTTGAATAGGCATCAATTATGTTGAGACCCTATATGTCTACAGAATTTGACAACATAACGATTTAAGCGCAAGTTATTCATTATGATTATACAGGGCAAGTTAAACGGTTAGAGTTACCCACTTATCATGCATACAATACATGAACCTATGCTAGCATGGCAAGTTCTAAATATCAAGATTCACTGTTGCTTCACAAGAGATTAACAGGCTATCTTATATGTTCGCGACGCACATAAGATGAAAAAGCACAACCTATGCTAGATATCATACAATCACTACATACCAAGGTATTAAACAATTAATTAAAGAAATCCATAGTAAATCCGCTAAGATCCCATGATCACAATTAGCCCATAATAGAACTGATTGTCACCATGGGTTCATATGAAAGCATGATAATAACACAACGATATAAACTAATAAAAATAGTTAATAAATAATGAAGTACGTCACAAGAGTATTAAGGTTCAAAGAGTAAAGAAAACTAGCATCCACTGTTACAACGAATTAAAAGAATCACAAGATAAACATATGCTTCCTCTTCTTCATTGTTGCGTGCTAAAACGGTCTTCTTGATCTTCTCTCCTTGTTGCTTGTTCAGAAAACGTCTCCCCAATAGGTTTATATAAGAGTCCACAAGAAACAGCGCCAACAGAAGCCCATTCATACTCGAATTATAAAATCCGGAATTTAATTTTCCGCACGCAGGCGGCCGCCTGCATTCACCACGTGGGCGCCTGCTACCAGGCAGTCGCCTGCTCCTTCCAGGCGGGCGCCTGTAACACTTCTGACAAATTCATATTTTTGCTTCTGATTTTGCTGATTTCTTCACACAACTCCCGGAGACTGATCCCAAGCACTTCCCTAGGCTTGTTTTTATGAAATTCTCCTGTTTAAGCAAGTTACACCCTGAAATACAAAAACACTCAAAAATGCATTAAATACACAAAATACTCGAGTTCAAGACACCAATTCAAGCCGTTATGAGACGCTCTAAGTGGTTTAAAATGCAACTTATCACACCCCCAAACTTAAATCGATGCTTGTCCTCAAGCAGCACAGACTCAAACTCAGAATAAAATATGCATGAATGCAAACTACATGAAATGCAGCGATCCCCATCGCGATGACTAAACCAGCCAACACATGACATATCAACAAATGCAATTAGGCGACTAAAGATCAATCAAATCACGCAACCTAACATACAACTAGAAACGTGGTGTGTGCGAATGCTTAACAAATATGCTTCAAAACTAGATCAATCATCATAACTTAATTATCCTCAAGGCAATCACAAGATTATACGAAGAATATATTCTAGGCACAAAATGACTTATAACACTACTAGATTATTGGAGTTTATTACGGAATCATGCTTTTATTCAACACATAAACAAATGCTTATTTGATCGGCAATGAGTGAGGTCCACAAAAGACTTATGCAATGGTATCCATTTAGCGAGCGTTAGGTTAGCGGATCCCAGACTATAAAAGCCTTAGGTCACTAGGCAAAAAGTCCCCTAAGAACTTAATAACTCGAATATCAAAGAGCTCACTCGTGATCAATTGTGCATCAAACCATATTTTTTTATTTTTTTATTTTTTTTTAATTTCTGAGCAAGTGCGTTTCGCTCCATCTTGCTCAACCCTAGACTACTCGTATACAATACGAGCCGGCTACTAGCCATTTGATGCCCAGCCATAACTAGTAATAAATTCCATTTTTTACCCCAATTTTATCTTTTCATGCCTTTTATCATTAAGAGCCTATTATATATTCTAAGTATAAGAAATAGATTAACCTAAAAAACCATCAAACCATGACAGCAATCTAGTCCTTAAGCATACTCTAAGACCTAGTTAAATTGCAAGTGTTTCTAGCATGCATGTCAACCTAACAAGATTCAACATGACTTTAACGTTATTACCACACTCACATCAATATCTCATATCAATCGATAAAGTAACACAAAGGGATCATGGAATATGCTTGAGCTATATGACATGATAAATAAAGCTATAAAATAAAAAAAAAACTATATGGAAAAAAATATGCAACTATATGAACTAAACTATCATGAAAATGCAACTACATGACACACATACAAAAATATGTTCCTTAACTACCACCCCCAAACTTAAAATCTTCACTGTCCCCAATGAAGGTAATAGAAAGGAACACAGGGTATACCTACTCAGAAGAATCATCATCATCACCCTCAGAGGGTGGAGTGTCAGGAGGTGGATAACAGAATCCTACCATAAACGGGCCACTGGATGTCAGCTCCAAGGCCTCTAAATACAGTCCTAAGTGCTAGGGTGAGCTCCTGCGCAAACCTACTATGTGACTCATACATCGCATCCATCCTCCTGGAAAGCCTCCTGTATTGGACATCAGCCAATCCCGAACCATCTCCTCCCTGGCCTCTGGAAGAACCTGCCTCCCCCTGAGCCTAACTGGACCTAGCCATGGTAGCACCAGCTGCTGGACGTCCTCCTAGGAGGTGATATCCTAAACCATGTGACTCGAGCTCTCCACCCGTCCACTTCTGCATCGCATTCAGCATTGATGAATCAATAGGAGCGGCCGGCATCTGCAGCTGCTCATAAGAAGGCCACTGGACTCCAACTGCCTTGCACAACTTTGTGACAATAGAGGCATACGGGATATTGTATTGCGACTTCCCCCTCAAAAACTTCAAAATCCCTTGGTAGATGAACTCGGCAAGGTCCACATAATACTCCTCATTCAGAATCCCCCATAATAACCTGGCTCTCTCAACTGTAACCTCATGTGCATGCGAAGAAGGAAGAATATTTTCATAAATAAATGCATTCCATGCACGAGCATACCTGTTCATGGCGACAGCAGGGTAGCTACAATAATCGTTGGATCCCCTCTTAAACTTCCATACCGTTCCTGGCTGACAGAGAGTAGCAATAATCAAATATGAGTCAAAATCCTCAGGGGCCTTTTCATTCCAATTCTCTTCCTAGGGTTTCCTTTGTCGCTGTCCAATAACACGGCGAATCACCTCAGGCTGGTAATCAACAATAAGCCCACGAACAACAGAAAACCCATTCTTGTCGGCCTTGGCATTCGCACAGAACTCGCGAACAACACTCATCGGGACCACCTCAGGTGACTCGCAGAAAGTAATCCATCCATTCTCTGCAATCATCGGTAACAACTCACCATCCCTCCTCGATGGCAAGAACCCCCTCTCCTTCATAATCGGCTTAGTCAGAAGCTTAGCATACTCCTCCGCAACAGCCCTATCCAACAATCGGGGCTTCGCAGTAGTGCTCCTCGACGAATCAGTAGCAGTCGGGTTGGTGCTGCTGCTACCCATAGTTCTTGATCTCTTTGGAACCATGGAAACTGAGAATTAGGGCTTGAGAGTTTGTGTTTTGTGTGTAGGAGAGAGTTTGAGAGTTGAAAGTATATGAGATGTGTAATATGAGGTTGTATGTATATAAAGGGTAGGCTTAGGGTTATAAATTAAATTGGAGTGGGATTGTGGCTAATTTCTAGGAAGAAAATCGTGGGTAATGGGGATTGTGGGCTGTGGTTTTTTTTGTTTTTGTTTTTTTGTTTTTTAGGCTGAAAACGAATTTTTTTAAAAATCAGGTTCGCATGCGGTCGCCTGGCACAAGCAGGCGGGGTCCTGCTAGCACACGGCCGCCTGGTCCTAGCATGCGGGCGCCTGCAAGGTCTCTGGAAAGTTTTTTTTCTGCCAACATTTTTCTGATTTTTTTTGGGTTTTTGGATAGAGTACTAAATTCTAAGGGTTCCTATAGTCTCATATCTTGGGTTGCCTCCCAAGAAGCGCTTCTTTTACGTCATTAGCTTGACGTAGAGTAATGCGATTAAGTTGACAATAAAACGGCACTAACCACTTCATGGTTTGCCGTATCCCCATAATAGTGCTTCAATCTCTGACCATTTACTTTGAATGCTTGGCCCGGATCGCTCTAAAAAATTTCCACCGCTCCATGTGGAAATACAGTTTTGATGATAAATGGTCCAGACCACCTTGATTTCAACTTCCCAGGAAAAAGTCGGAGACGAGAGTTGAATAGAAGAACTTGTTGCCCCGACACAAATGGCGTAGGCGATAGCTTCCTGTCATGCCACTTTTTTACCTTTTCCTTGTACATTTTGTTGTTTTCGTATACTTGAAGTCGAAATTCATTTAACTGAAGCATTCGCTTCTTCCCAGTTGCATCTAGATCAAGGTTTAACTTTTTCAATGCCCAATAAGCCTTTTGCTCAAGCTCCGCTGGTAAATGACATCCATTACCATAGACAAGCTGAAACAGGGATATCCCAAGTGGAGTCTTGTATGCTGTTCTATAAGCCCAAACAGCTTCATCGAGCTTCAAAGACCAATCTTTCCTTGACAAACAAACGACTTTCTCTAGAATGCGCTTGATCTTTCTATTAGACACTTCAGCTTGACCATTAGTTTGCGGATGATAGGCGGTAGCAATGTGATGATTCACATTGTAGCGTTGCATCATAGAAGTGAACTTACGATTGCAAAAATGGGACCCTTCATTAGTTATGATAACTCGTGGCGTTCCAAACCTTGTGAATATTGTCTTATGAAGAAAACTCAACACTACCTTTGCATCATTAGTCGGTAGAACCTTGACTTTTACCCATTTCGAGACATAATCGACTGCCAGCAAGATATACTGATTATTGCAGGACGAGATAAATGGTCGCATAAAATCAATTCCCCAAACATCGAAGACCTCAACTTCAAGCATCACATTTAAAGGCATCTCATCCTTTCCGGTAAGATTTCCAACTCTTTGGCAACGATCACACCTTAAAATGAACTGATGTGCATCCTTAAACAACGTAGGCCAGAAAAAACTTGCTTGAAGAATACGAGCTGCTGTCTTTCCACCACCATAATGTCCACCATAACCTGTGGAATGACAGTCTCGTAATATCCCCTCCGTCTCACAGATTGGGATACATCTCCTGATGATCTGGTCAGCTCCTTATCTAAACAAATATGGTTCATCCCACATATACCACTTCACCTCATGCAGAAACTTCTTCTTTTGAGCGCATTCATATTAGGAGGCATTATATTGCTAACACGATAGTTCACAATGTCTGCGAACCATGGCTCTTCCTCTTGAATTGCGAACAATTTCTCATCCGGAAAAGATTCGTTGATCAATGTCTTATCATGTGAAGTAGAATTGGGATTCTCCAATCTAGAGAGATGGTCAGCTACTTGATTTTCAGTACCTTTTCGATCCTTGATCTCTAACTCACATTCCTGTAACAAGAGCACCCAACGAATATGCCTAGGCTTCGAATCCTTCTTTGAGACCAGATAGTGGATGGTCGCGTGATCAGTGAACACTGTCACCTTTATCCCAAGTAGATAAGATCGAAAATTTTCGAAACCAAAAACTATAGCCAAGAGCTCCTTCTCAGTAGTGGTGTAGTTCAGTTGAGCTCCATTTAGTGTCTTACTAGCATAGTAGACCACATGAAAGATATTAGACTTTCACTGCCCAAGAACTACTCCCACTGCATAATCACTTGCATCGCACATCATCTCAAAAGGTTCTCTCCATTCGGGTGTTGTAATGACTGGTGCAGTGATTAAACTCTTCTTGAGAGTCTCGAATATTGCCAAGCATTCATCATCAAATTTGAAAGGCACATCTTTCTCGAGCAAGTTGCACAACGGCTTAGATATCTTAGAGAAGTCCTTGATGAAACGCCGATAAAAACCCGCATGACCAAGAAAGCTACGGATTCCTTTCATAAAAATAGGTGGCGAAAGATTTTCAATGACTCCCACCTTGGCTTTATCCACCTCAAGACCCTTACTAGAGACCTTGTGCCCAAAAATGATGCCTTGTTGTACCATGAAATGACATTTTTCCCGATTGAGCACCAGATTAGTTTCTATGCACCTTTTGAGCACCGAACGGAGATTATTCAAACATTCATCAAACGAATGGCCAAAGATGGAGAAGTCGTCCATGAACACTTCGACATTATTTCCAATCATGTCGGAGAATATGGCTGCATCTCTGAAAAGTGGCAGGTGCACCATATAAGCCAAAAGAAACTCTGCGAAAAATAAACGTGTCGAATGGACAATTGAAAGTAGTCTTCTCTTGATCTTCTGGTGCAATGCATATCTGATTGTAGCCCGAATAGCCATCCAGAAGAAAATAATATTCATGACCAGCCAACCTGTCAAGAATCTGATCAATGAATGGAAGAGGGAAGTGATACTTCCTCGTGGCTTTATTCAACTTTCTGTAGTCCATGCATACCCTCCATCCTGTGACTGTTCGAGTGGGGATGAGCTCGTTCTTCTCATTTGCTACCACAGTAATACCTCATTTCTTAGGTACACATTGCACGGGGCTGACCCAAGAATTGTCAGAAATAGGATATATAATTCCTGCATCCAGCCACTTTAGAATTTCTTTCTTTACCACTTCTTTCATGATAGGATTAAGCCTTTGATGTTGCTTAACATTCGGCTTGCTACCTTCTTCTAGCAAAATTTTATGCATACAGTACAAAGGGTTGATCCCTTTTATATCTACTATTGTCCATCCGATGGCCGATTTGAATTCTCTCAGAATCCTCAAGAGCTTGTCCTCATCACTACCTGAAATGTCATCTGAAATAATAACAGGCAAAGTAGATGCTTCACCTAAAAAACATACCTCAAGTGTTCAGGAAATGGCTTAAGCTCCAAAGTAGGTGCTTCCTCGATAGATGGTTTGAGCTTTCCCTCAGCATTCTTGAGATCAGTATTTCTGAGAGATTTAAATGGCATGTCTAGCTTTCGCTTCTAAGGAGAAGCATTCAGATATTGTAACTGCTCATTGCCCTCATCATCTTCACTGTCAAATTCCCCCAATAAGGCTTTTTCTAAGGCATCAAACCTTAGCACATGATCAAGTTCTGAAGTAACTACAGAATCAACTAAATCCACCTTGAAGTACTCCTCATCTTCCGTAGGGAATTTCATTGTATTGAACACATTAAAGGTCATATCTTGATCTTGCACCCTCATAGTAAGTTCCCCTTTTTGCACATCTATCAAGGTACGACCTATAGCCAAGAAAGGTCTTCCCAAGATTATGTGAATCTTCTTATCTTCCTCGAAATCCAGAATGACAAAATCTGCAGGAAAAATGAGCTTGTCCACCTTTACTAGCACGTCCTCCACGATGCCTCATGGGTAAGTGATCGAACGATCAGCCAATTATAGAGACATATAGGTGGGCTTTGGATCAGGCAAATTCAGCTTTTTGAAGATAGATAACGACATCAGATTGATGCTTGCTCCCAAATCGTAAAGGCACTTGTCGAATGACAACTTGCCAATGGTGCAAGGAATGTTGAAGCTACCCGGATCCTTAAGCTTTTGAGGTAACTTTTGCTGCAGTACGACACTGCACTCTTCCATTAGAGCAACGGTATCAAGATCATCCAGTTTCACCTTCCTTGAAAGAATACCTTTCATGAATTCGCATAACTAGGAATTTGCTCAAGAGCTTCAACCAAAGGTATGTTGATGTGAAGTTTCTTGAACACCTCCAGAAACTTACCAAATTGCTTGTCCAGCTTTTGTTTTTGCAATCGCTTAGGAAAAGGTGGTGGAAGATAGAGCTGTTTCTCCCCTGTATTACCCTCAGGCATAGTGTGTTCAACAGTAGTCTTCCTTGGTTCCCCCTCTTTCTCCTTTTGCTTTTCTTCTTCATCTTCAACTTCAACTTCTACATCTTTTGTTCCTTCGGCATCAGCAACTTTTCCAGACCTTAAGGTGACAGCCTTGACTTGCTCCTTAGCCTCCTTCCTACCTGGCACTTTAGTATCGCTGGGAAGTGTGCCAGGTTGATGATTGAGCAAGGCATTGGCTATTTCCCCAATTTAATTTTCCAAGTTCTTGATAGAAACAGCCTGACTTTTGCACAACAGCTTTAGCTCCTCAAAATCAGCACTAGAAGGTGGAGCAGCACCTCCTTGTTGAGGATATGATTGCCTTTGAGCATATTCTTGAGGTTGCTGGAATCCAGGTGGAATGAACTGTTTACTTGTAGCTTGCTGATATGGTTGCTGAACAACATTCTGATTATTGCTTTAGCTGAAATTGGGATGATTTCTGTTATTAGGATGATAAGTAGCAGGCACAGGCTGCTGCGGTCGCTGAAAATTGTTCACATACTAAATAGATTCATTAACAAAAGAACACTGATCCGTAGCATGAGAGCCTGCACAAAGCACACAGACCATAGCTATTTGATTGACTCCATAGCTGGCTAAAGAATCGACCTTCATCGAAAGCGCCTTGAGCTGCGCTGCAATAGCTGCAGCTGCATCGACTTCCAAAATACCTGCTACCTTCCCAGGCATCATCCTTTGATTTGGGTTTTGATACTCATTTGCAGCCATAGTTTCAATGAGATTATAGGCCTTAGTATAGCTCTTGGCCCCCAAAGCGCCTCCAGAAGCTGTATCGAGCATGGGTCGAGATTGGACCCCCAAACCATTGTAGAAACCAGTGATCACCATCCAGTCAAGCATTCCATGATGTGGACACTTTCTCAACATCTCCTTATAGCGCTCCCAAGCTTCGCATATAGTTTCTCCTGGTTGCTGCGCAAACTGAGTAAGAGTACTCCTCATAGCTACAGTTTTGGACATTGGATAGAACTTCACCAGAAACTTTTGTGCAAGATCTTGCCAAGTATTGATGGACCCGGCCGATAAAGAATGTAACCAGTCCTTAGCTTTGTCCTTCAGAGAGAATGGGAAAAGCCTCAGCTTGATAGCCTCATCAGTAACACCATTATATTTGAAAATACTACAGATCTCGACAAAATTCCTGTTATGCATGTTGGGATCTTCAGTAGCAGCACCTCCGAAAGAAACAGAATTCTGCACCATCTGAATAGTGCCCGGATTGATTTCAAAATTATTGGCCTCAATAGCCGGATGAATGATGCCTGACTGAATGTCATCGATTTTAGGCCGAGAAAAATCCATAACAGCTGGATCAACTTGAACTATACGATCACCCATTGTTTCAAGTTCTTTCTTTTCACTCTCTTTATCCGAATCTTCAAAAACTATCTTCTCCAGAAAATCAAGAGTTGTATCTATCTCCTTAGCTTTATCCAGAGTCCTCTTGCGAGTGCGAGAACGTGTTTGCATAAACGCTCGCTAGAGTACCTGAAACAAAACCGAAAGCAGTAAGTAACAAATGTTAATCACTGAATCCTAAAGACCAATGATGCCAAGTACATAAACTAAACAAATTAACACCAAGTCCCCGGCAGTGGCGCCAAAAACTTGTTAGGCACAAAGCATGCGCTAATAAATCACACAAGTATACGCGTTCACAAGTAATATAGAATGATTTCAAGTTCGTTCCCAGAGAGACTCTGATTAATTATATTTAATTAACACTTACTCACCAATGTATAGTTATTCTTCAATGTCAAGACAATAACAATTAAGGTTGATTAACTAATATTAACTACGAGAATTAAACACTTGAATTAACAATATTAAACACACACGAGATCCTAACTTCATTACTACTTCATTCAATAGTTATTGTTATTAACCTTAGCATGTAATGGTGATGATATTAATCGAACAACACGAAACTGATAAACGCCAACTTTCATTGTGCGAATACTATTCTACCAAACATCCACAATTAAGATAGAAGTTGAATAGGCATCAATTATGTTGAGACCCTATATGTCTACAGAATTTGACAACATAATGATTTAAGCGAAAACTATTCATTATGATTACACAGGGCAAGTAAAACGGTTAGAGTTACCCACTAATCATGCATACAATACATGAACCTATGCTAGCATGGCAAGTTCTAAATCTCAAGATTCACTGTCGCTTCACAAGAGATTAACAGGCTATCTTATATGTCCGTGACGCACATAAGACGAAAAAGCACAACCTATGCTAGATATCATACAATCACCACATACCAAGGTATTAAACAATTAACTAAAGAAATCTATTGTAAATCCGCTAAGATCCCATGATCACAATTAGCCCATAATAGAACTCATTATCACCATGGGTTCATATGAAAGCATGATAATAACATAACGATATAAACTAATAAAAATACTTAATAAATAATGAAGTACGTCACAAAAGTATTAAGGTTCAAAGAGTAAAGATAACTAGCATCCACTGTTACAATGAATTAAAAGAATCACAAGATAAACGTATGCTTCCTCTTCTTAGTTGTTGCATGCTAAAACGATCTTCTTGATCTCCTCTCGTTGTTGCTTGTTTAGAAAATGTCTCCCCAATAGGTTTATATAAGAGTCCACAAGAAACAGCGCCAACAGAAGCCCATTCATACTCGAATTATAAAATCCAAAATTTAATTTTCCGCACCCAGACAGCCGCCTGCATTCACCACGTGGGTGCCTGCTACCAGGCGGTCGCCTGCTCCTTCTAGGCGGGCGCCTGCAACACTTCTGACAAATTCATATTTTTGCTTCTGATTTTGCTGATTTCTTCACACAACTCCCCGAGACTGATCCCTAGCACTTCCCTAGGCTTATTTTTATGAAATTCTCCTGTCTAAGCAAGTTATACCCTGAAATGCAAAAACACTCGAAAACGCATTAAATACACAAAATACTCGAGTTCAAGACACTAATTCAAGCCGTTATGAGACGCTCTAAGAGCTATAAAATGCCACTTATCAAAACGCAACGGAAACATTAATTAAAAAGTGAAAAATTAGAGTTTTCGAAACCCACCGCAGGATCTATGCGAAAACATATATTTAATTCGTAAATCAGATTTTTTACCTTGAGAAGGTTTAAGATTATGGTTGTCAAATGGAGATCCTAGCTTTAACCGAACACTACGTATCCCGCCTTAACGATCTACGCCGTAGAGGTATCCCCACGAAAGCTGGTACGGAGTAGGCGTGTACTAGCACCAAGAACGGACCTGTTTTCCCCTCTCTCACTCTCTCACCCTCTCACCTTTAGCTGCTAGGGTTTTATGTTTTTATCAAATAAAAACGTAACCCTAATTTTAGCCTTAATGATGTTTATATAGAGAGGCCAAAAACAGTCCTAACCCTAATCCAAGTTAGAGTTTATTAAAATCTGAAATTCTATTTATTTAATAATTAAGTTTAACTCAATTACTAAATAACAACTGAATTTCGGATTTAATAATATACAAATTCGAAATTCATTTATCCCATTAATTAAGTCCAACTTAATTAATATTAAATAATTCAAATTTCCTTTTTTATTCAAATCGGAATTTGAATTAAATATTCCTCCATGCTTTCTTTGTGCAACCCTATTGGTTATTATTATGTTAGAAATAATTTAAATATCTCATATTTAAATTATAAATAATGAGTGGCATCTAGTAACACATCATTGCTACCCATATAATAATAATTAAATCGGTGATCGATTAAACCTTTCGTGAATAATGTACAATGTGATATAATCTCTTTAACCAAATATTATATATTAAACTTGAAGCATGTAATGTGTTATCCTCATCATAGTTTAATCCAAGTTTCCTTGATCAATGAGTAGACTATCATATCAAATCAACATTTGAGTGTGGCCACACATTTCATAATCTAGCTCACACAAGAGGCCAACAATATCACTCCTAAAATAGGAGGGTTAAATCCTATCTAGATCATTCATATTTCTCATACGATTCATAATATACCCAATGTCCACTTTTATCATTATCCGGTCAAGGATGACTTTTAATGGAATCAATGTATATTAATTCTCGTATAGAAATATAATGACTTCAGGTCTAAGGACCATTATATCCTTATCACTGTGAGAATTACTTACGACACAACAGACATGTAGAATCTCACATTGGGTATGTCCAGCACCATGTAGATATACATATGCCTGTGTTATTGACTTTAGTATCACTATACCTATGATCAATGAGATGTGATCATCAGTCAACAAACACACCACTCTTAATGCATTATTTGAAGGGTTTTTAGCACATAAACGCAACAAAAACATAAATTTAAATCTTAAAAAACCGAAACCCTCCGCAGGATCCATGCGAAAAATAATATTTAATTCGTAGTTCGGTATGTTTACCTTAAGAAGCTTTACGTTAATGGAAAGATGGAGGTCTTTAATGGCGATCCAAAAACGATGAACGGAGATCCTTAGCAGCTGCTCCTCAAGTGTGAAGCACTCCACCGGTATCCACCAAGAAAACGATGTAATGCACAAGGAGGAGGTGGAGAGAATTAGGGTTTTGTAAAATTTTTTGGTTTAGGCAAAAATAGGGTTTATAATAGTATATTTATAGGCAAAATTTTTAGCTGAAAATTTTCCCATAAAATATTATTATTATTAACCCTTTATTATTTTCATTAATAATTAAAACACCTTTTAATTATTAATCCTTTTTCTAAACTCTTTAGAAATAATTCTCTCACTTGATTTAATTTCCAAAAATTAAATTCTTAATTAATAATATTAAGAACTTTTTTTAATTAATTTATAATCAATTAAATCTCATTTAATCAATTATTAAATTTGCCAATTAATTATTTATTTCATGAATAAATAATTATCATCCATTATTAATTAATTCCTCTACCATTAAATCATTCACTTTTATGGTGTGACCCTGTAGGTTCAATATTAAGCTGGTAGTAGAAATAAATAATAATAAAACTATTTTATCATTATTTATATAAATTCTCTAATTCATTAAATATGATTAATTAATTAATCACATTTATTCTACATCGTGAGGGATACTTCTCAGCATATCGCGACTATCCGGATAATACGAATTCACTGCTTAGAATACCAAGAACGTGGTCAGTGAATAGTTACCGTATAATTAATTCTATCTACCCTGCAATGTCATGATTAAATACAAGGCATGGAACTTGTGTTAAGCCTATCTTATTTAATCATTTGCTTTCCCATTCACTATGCTTAGTTCTATTTAATGTAAATTAGAAACTCCTTTCTAATTTCATTCACTCTGGCCAGAGATTCCTGAACTAACATAAGTGGATCAGCATTGAACATTCTCTTCATACACTGGAAGGGGTAGATCCTTTATTGATCATACACTATCTTCGTGTACAAATTCCTATACCCAGTAGAGCCCTTATAATTGTCTCTTGAGACTAAGAACTAAACCAAAGCATAGTTCAGTGTACACAAGATGACTATGATGACCTCAAGTCTAAGGATACTTGTACAACTATCACTATGTGAACAACTGCTGACACGTGAGTGAACTCCATCAGTTGTTCAACTGTGTGAGTCATGTTCAGTGAACTTATTCTATAATAAGCACCTACATACTAGCTATAGTGTCACCACATAAATGTCTATGAGAACAGACATCCTTCATAATGAAGCAAGCATAGTATGTACCGATCTTTGCGGATTATTAATTACCATTTAGTAATCCTACGACCAGGAACTATTTAAGTTTAGAGTTATCATCTTTTAGGTCTCATTATTATGATCTCATCACAATCCATAAAAAGCTTTACTCTAAACTGTGGTATATCTTATTTAAACATTTAAATTGATAGAGCCCGCAATAAAAACAAAACAAGTATTTTATTAATATCAATGAAATCAAAATAGATTATATAAAAGTTATTCCTAAATCCTCATACATGATTAGACTTAGGACATATCTCTTTCAATCTCCCACTTGTACTAAAGCCAATCACTCTGGTATCTAATACCCATCTTGTCTTTATGACGATCAAAGTGACTCTGAAAAAGTGGCTTTGTGAGTGGGTCTGCTACGTTGTTATGTGTGTCAACTCTCTCGACGTTGACATCTCCTCTATTTTCAACTCAGATTCACCACCAAAAACAAGAAAAATGTCCTGAGTCCTTCGCAAGTACTTAAGGATGTTTTTCACTGCTTTCCAGTGGTCTTCACCTGGATTGGACTGATATCTGCTTGTCACACTAATTGAATAAGCAACATCAGGCCTTGTACACAACATCGCGTACATGATAGATCCTATTGCTGAAGCTTAAGGAATCTTACTCATACGCTCTCTTTCCTCAGGTGTCTTAGGAGACATTTTTTCGGAAAGGGACACTCCGTGGCTCATCGGTATGAGACCTCTTTTGGAGTTTTCCATGCTAAACCTTTTAAGCACTTTCTGGATGTATGTACCCTGGGTAAGACCTATCATTCTTCTAGATCTATCTCTATAGATCTTCATACCGAGAATGTAGGATGCTTCTCCCAAGTCCTTCATGGTGAAGTTCTTTGATAGCCATACTTTGACTGATTGTAGCATCGGTATATCATTTCCTATAAGAGGTATGTCATCCATATACAATACAAGAATGTTACCGCACTCCCACTAACCTTCTTGTAGACACATGGTTCATCTATGTTTTTTATAAAACCAAACTCTTTGATTATGTCATCAAAACGGATGTTCCATCTATGAGAAGCTTACCTTAAACCATATATGGTTCGCAGCAGCTTACATACTAGGTGTTCATTTCCCTTGGAAAGAAAACCCCCTGGCTGTTTCATATACACTTCCTCCTCAAGTTCCCCATTGAGGAAGGCCGTTTTCACGTCCATTTGCCAGATCTCATAGTCGTAGTAAGCAGCAATCGCAAGCAAAATCCAAATTGATTTTAACAGGGCTACAGGCAAAAAAGTTACATCAAAGTCAATCCCTTGCCTTTGTTTGAATCCTTTTGCCACGAGCCTCGCCTTATAAGTCTCCACCTGGCCATCTGCTCCAATCTTTCTTTTGTATACCCACTTGCACCCAATAGGCTTAACACCTTCAGGCGCCACAACCAGAGTCCATACTTGGTTGGTATACATAGATTCCATTTTGGATTTCATGGAACTATGCCATTTCTCTGAGTCAACACTACTCATAGCCTCATTATAGGTCATAGGGTCGTCATCATCAATGATTGATAACTCATTGTCATTCTCAATGACAAGGCCATAATACCTCTCAGGTTGGCGAGACACTCTCCCTGTCCTACGAATGGGCTGTTCCACAGAAGGTTGTTAAGTCTGAATAGGTGTTTCCACTTGATCCGTAGTAGTTTGTGCTTCTTGAACTTCATCAAGTTCAATTTTGCTCCCACTGTTTCCTTCAAGGATAAACTCCTTTTCCAAGAAGGTAGCATGTCTGGAGACAAACACCCGATGATCGGTGTAAAAGTAATACCCCAAAGTCTCTTTAGGATATCCCACAAAATTATATTTTACGGATCGAGATTCCAGCTTATCTGGGTCAACTTTCTTGACATAAGCTAGACATCCCCAAATCTTAACATGTTTAAGACTCAGTTTCCTTTCTTTCCATATCTCATATGGTGTTTGAGGAACAGATTTGGAAGGCACCTTGTTCGGTAAATATGCCGAGGTTTCCAATGCATAACCCCATAGGAATACTGGAAGATTCGCATAGCTCATCATGGACCGAACCATGTCTAACAAAGTTCGATTTCTCCTTTCAGATACCCCATTTAACTGTGGAGTATATGGAGGAGTCCACTGGGAGACTATGCCATTTTCTTTGAGATAATCTAGAAACTCTCCATTCAAGTATTCACCACCTCGATCCAATCGAAGAGTTATAATACTTTGTTTGGTTTGTTTCTCCACTTCATGTTTATATTCTTTGAACTTTTTAAAGGCTTCAGACTTGTGTTTCATCAAATACACATATCTAAATCTAGATCTATCATCTATGAAAGTAATGAAGTACGAAAATCCACCCATGGCTTCCGTAGACATTGGTCCACATACATCTGTGTATACTAATCCTAGCAAATCTGCAGCCCTCTCTCCATGTCCACTAAATGGAGATTTGGTCATTTTACCCAATAGACAAGACTCGCATGTAGGATATGATTCAAAATCAAAGGGGTCAAGTAACCCTTCCTTATGTAATGTCCGCAGTCTATTTTCACTAATATGACCTAGCCTACAGTGCCATAAATAGGTCAGATTTTCATCATCTCTTTTTCTTTTATTAGTTTGTTCAATCTGAAGTAAATCATGCTCTACGTCACATACGCAGACCATTATTTAAAATGCCACGTCCAAAAAGAACATTATCTCTAAGGATAGAACATTCATTATTCTTAATAATAAATGAAAAACCATCCACATCCAACATAGGAATAGAAACAATATTCCTCACAATAGAGGGAACGTAATAACAATTATTCAAAATAATAGTCTTGCCCGTAGGCATATGTAAACTAAATGATCCTACAGATATGGCCGCAACCCTTCCTCCATTGCCCATACGTAGAATCACCTCATCTTTTTCAAGAGTCCTACTTCCCTTTAGTCCTTGCAACGAATTGCAAATATGAGAACCACGGGCGGTATCTAATACCCAAGTAGAAATTTGACCTAGTGACATATTAACTTCGATCATGAACATGCCTGAATCAGAAGCGGTAGTCTTACTACCCTTCTTCTTCTTCAATTCTGCATGGTAAACCTTGCAGTTCCTCTTCCAGTGCCCCAACTTGTTACAGTGAAAACAAACAGCTAAATTAGGACCAGTCAACTTGTGAGCATCTAGTATGCTCTGGAGTGATAGTGCAGAAGACATGATGAATATAGTAAATCTGTAAATGATAAACACATAACAACACTTAGCAAATATTTAATTTCATTTTAAAACACTACATGAATCGGGTCTTTATTCATAAGTGTCTCCCACTAGTTTATCTAATTTATTCAACCCCCTAAGTGAAAATTAAGCCTTCATAATGCTAGTGGGAATATGGATCCTACATTCTATCACACAACCTCGGTTGTGGCACGAAACATCATGTGATGTTCAATAGGCAGACAACTCTGTCAATTACATCTTATGTTATTCCCTAATATAAGTTTAGCCTCTTGAATAATTGAGTCACGGCTGTGGCACGACAAACTCAATTTTCTAATTCAAGTCTAACCCAATATTTCGTACAATTGAATCAGTCTCCAACGGCCCACGGCTGTGGTACGTACCGACCTTTAGATTCTAATTCAATGTACACATCTCTATGTAATAGACAAGTATTTCTTATTTCGAAATCAAAGCCCTCGGCTGTAGCACGAAATGACAATGATTCAAAAATAAGAACTACTTTCTACCATGTTGGAAGGCTTTTACCGACACAAGCTCGTTGTATCATTGGCCAATTACTACTTGATATTATTTAATTTTAGAGGGATTATATTACGTTACAATCATAATCATATTATAAAGAGACTCTTCCTTTTAAATTAAATATTTCAAATCAATAATCGATAATCAGATGATTCCCAGATCGGGTGGAGCATTGTCAAGAGGCGTCACTTAATAACCCTTTCTTACAGAAAGAAATCTGTTGTTGACAGAATCATCCTTTCTCTCAATATTGAAAATTCATATTCAATTATGTGTTGCATAAACACAAGAATTTCATGATCGTATTCATAATATTTATTGTTAAGGCAAGAAACGATTCCTATTCTAGATTTTCTAGAGCACGCCTTATATTGATTTGAGTTCACCTAAATCTATCATCGCATGGTAAACATAGGCATATATCTCATACATAAAATTAAATAAACAAGTGAATGTAAAGTGCAATAAAGTAAATGTGTTTGTTTGTGGCCCCATCCTATGTGATCTTTATCAAGCTCATGATAAAGATCAAGGTCAATCTAATATGGTGATGGAAATAAATACAACTACTTATTACATAAGTCTTCTTCTTTGTTTAGACTTTTTGTATGTATCGTCTTCTTCTTTGTATCACCTCCATTGGATAGCCTTCTTGAGTCTTCAATTACATTACATGATTGAAAGTAAAACTAATCTAATGAACTTACAAGAATAACTCGAGTTACATTCGAGATTTATGATTACAAAGATTGACGACATGCAAGTCGTATTTAAAACCAAAACCAAAACCATTACACTAAGGTCTAAAGGCCATAACCATCCACCATGTTCATACAACACATAAAAGCATGTTAAAACACATAATCTGATCTTAACATATCATATTATCCATGATCTAATCATAAAAATAAAATATGACAAAAATCAGAATAATCAGAATCAAATCAAAAAAACAAGAATCACTGTTTACGGGCAGTAAACGACATCAAACTCCTTACAGACAAGTCGTTGATAGCTTAAGCTATCAGTTTTGTTCAGACGCTCATTTATCTATGGAATAGGGTATTCGTTTGCGTAAATCGGACACCAGACCCAGATTTCAGCAAATCTGCAGCAGCTAATTCAGAATCCGTATATAATATGATTCTCATAATTAGAACAAACATAAATCATGTATATATCAGTATATATACAGATTACATAATCATGTTATGATTATACAACTGATAGGGATAAATAAATCCTGATTATACAATTAAATATTATAGTAATTATAAATGGTTTGGGCTGCAAGGCCCAACAAGAAGATGTATAACATTCAGACCAAAATGGTCAACACATTGATCAGGCCCGATGGACCAGATCAGGCCTGATGGAACAAAGAAGGCCCAAAAACTCTGAATATTAATTAATTTCCTAATTAATTAATAAGGGAAATATCAGCTATTGAGAAGAGTCCCGATAAGGATATAAATCATTGTAGATTAGCCTCAAAGGGACCTAAAAGGATAAGGAATCAGTTTCCTACTATTTAGGACTCCAAAGTCCATTCTAATTATGAGACTTGCCCACCAAGTCTCCTATATCAAGTCCAATTCAAGGACCGCCAACATCTATATAAGGGGCCTCACCCCACAAATCAGAACTACATTTTTTGACTTGATCCTTGGCAATCAGCAAGGAACGTAGGTATTTTGTTAAGGCAGATTGAGTCGCGAAACACAAGAGCAGTCAAATCGAGCCTCAAAGCTCACGTTCCTTAGTAATAAATACAGCGATTATATATATTAGTTTTTAATCCATAACATTTGGCGCCGTCTGTGGGAAAGCACAACAACAACCATGACGAGAACACGGAGAACAATTAGAGCTCTGGAGGAAGGAGCACTATCGGGGACAACCCAGGTGATTTCGTCAACCGTGGAGATATCCCCTCACTCAACTTATGCATCTACTCAAGGGGAAGCCCAGATAGGGGCAACTCAACCTCAGCCACAAGGGACGGTTCCCCCAGCTATTCAAGGTACGAATCCTCAAGTTCAACAAGTACATGTACCTGTGAATTCTCGACCCGTCGAGTATGAATATTCAACTATCGTTACTACTAACCCCCCTTATGGGATGCCCCTTTACCCCGAGGTTGGAGGAAGCAGACATGCTGGGCGAAGTGAAGCATGAGGGCAATCGCCCATCTACATACGAGGTTTGGCTCCTATCCCCAAGGATCGGGAATTTTATGGTCCTTACACTGAGAGAGACTCCGAATCTTCGGATGATGAAGTAGCCCCAAGAAGGAGGCGTGCTGGCAAAGAGCCGATGGATGATGAAAGCCAACGCCCTCAAAGCACCCAAGGGGCGAATCCCCAAGAAGTGCAGGAAAGGATCAGGGCTCATGAGGCTG
The DNA here is from genome assembly GCF_009905375.1 of Apium graveolens. Lineage (NCBI taxonomy): Eukaryota > Viridiplantae > Streptophyta > Magnoliopsida > Apiales > Apiaceae > Apium > Apium graveolens. The sequence continues at coordinate 261,744,485 of NC_133648.1, forward strand.
AGATTCAAAGGCTGAGGCGCGACTTGGAGGCGCATCAGACCACCAGACCCCAAGCGCCTCCTAGAGGGAGAAATCATCCTCCCATCATAGACCTGGACGGTCCGGTGCGGAGAAGGGCTGTTGTCCCAAGGGCTGATCCGAGCAATCTTCTTCCCCTTGGAGATCCTGATGATCCTACTCCACCCTTCAATGAAGGAATAATGAATACCCTTATCTCAAGGAAGTTCAAGATGCCAACTATCAAAGCTTATGATGGCATGGGAGATCCTGCTAATCATGTTAGAACATTCTCTAATGCACTGTTGTTGCAGCCCGTGAATGATGCTATAAAGTGTCGGGCCTTCCCTCAACCCTGTCAGGTATGGCTCAAAGGTGGTACAGTCGCTTGCCCCCAAACTCTATTGGGTCGTTCAAAGAATTAAGCTAGGCTTTTATTAAGCAATTCATCAGTGGGAGAGTTCATGAGAAAAGTTTAGCATCTCTTATGAGCATTGTGCAGGGGACAAAGGAATCCTTGAGAGATTACCTGAATCGTTTCACAAAGGAGGCTTTAAAAGTCCCAGACCTTGATGATAAGGTAGCCATGATAGCACTGCAACAAGGAACTAGGGATGAGTTCTTTAAGATGTCCTTGGCGAAATGCCCCCCTGAAAGCATGTTGCTGCTCCAGGAGAGGGCAGGGAAGTATATCAAAGTCGAAGAAAGCATGAGGAAGACCGTAGTGAGTAATGAGCCCACTGTAGGCAAGAAGCAGAAGACTGATCTGGAGTATATCGCTAGGGACAAGTATCCTAGAACCGAGCAAAACCCTGCTTCAACCCCCAAGAAGGGAGGACCTGGGCAAAAGTTCTCCGAATACGCTAAGCTAAATGCCCCTAGAAGCCAGATCTTGATGGAAATCGAGAAAGATAGAGATATTCGTTGGCCTAAGCCCCTGAAGGTTGATCCTGTCAAGCTAGACAAGAGCAAGTATTGCAGATTTCACAAAGATGTTGGTCACGAGACCGATGAGTGTAGGCAGCTGAAAGATGAAATTGAGTTCCTCATTCGAAAAGGAAGATTGAACAAATACACTGGAGAAGGAGGGGACAGGAATAATAATGGAAGGAAGAACTTTGAAGATCGTAGGAGGGACCATGACGATCAGGGGCGGAATCCCCAGCCTAGAGGACCAGTTATAAACATAATTTATGGAGGGCCACGACCTCGAGGGCCTGTGATCAACACGATCTTCGGAGGTCCAACTGCTGCTGGATTATCTAAAAACTCCAGAAAAGCATATACTAGAGAGGTTATGCATATTGTTGGAGAAGCCCCGAAGAGGGCCAGGATAGAAGTAACATTGGCTTTTGATGATTCTGACCTAGAGGGTGTGAAGTTTCCTCATGACGACCAGCTGGTCATAACACCGGTAATAGGAAATAGCCCGTTCAAGAGGGTCCTTGTGGATAATGGTGCTTCAGTGGATATCTTGCTCCATGACACCTTTTTAAGGATGGGATATAATGACTCCCAATTGACCCCAAACGACATGCCGATATATGGATTCGCAGGAGTGGAATGCCCAGTAGAAGGAATAATCAAGTTGCCAACAACCATAGGACAGGAACCAAGGCAAGCAACTCAAATATTGGACTTTGTGGTGGTGAAGGCTAGTTCGACCAACAATGCTATCATGGGAAGAACAGAGATACATGCCTTTAAGGCAGTCCCTTCTTCTTATCATTCAGTTATGAAGTTTCCGACTCGAGATGGGATTGGAGAAGAAAGAGGAGATCAAAAAAAGGCAAGAAGCTGTTATGTGGCCTCTTTGAGGGCAGATGGATTTGGGGGGCAGGTTCTTCCTATTGAAGATCTGGATATCCGAGAAAATGATGAGAAAAGGGGAAAGCCGGCAGAAGACTTGGTTTCGATTCCTTTAGACCCCGAGAATCCTGAGAGGATGACTTTTATTGGGGCCACATTAGAGAAGCCCCTTAGAGGGAAGTTGGTGAAGTTTTTGCAAGAAAATAGTGATGTTTTTGCATGGTCAGCAGCTGATATGCCTGGTATAGACCCGGAATTGATTACTCACAAGCTGAATGTAGACCCAAATCGGAAGACGGTAAAACAAAAGAAAAGAAGTTTTGCTCCAGAAAGGCAAGAAGCTATAAAACAGGAAGTGGAGAAGCTCTTAGAGGCTGGTTTCATTGAAGAGATTCAATTTCCAGAGTGGTTGGCAAACCCTGTAATGGTGAAGAAGGTTAATGGGAAATGGGGGATGTGTATAGACTTCACTGATCTAAATGATGCGTGCCCTAAAGACTGTTTTCCGTTGCCAAGAATTAATACTTTGATTGATGCCACTGCAGGGCAAGAGATGTTGAGCTTCATGGATGGATTTAGCGGATACAATCAGATTAAGATGCACAAGGATGACATTTCAAAGGTATCATTCATCACTGACTTTGGTGTTTATTGTTATCTTGTTATGGCATTTGGTCTTAAGAATACAGGAGCCACCTATCAATGGTTGGTAAATAAAATTTTTAAGGATCTTATTGGTAAGACTATGGAAGTCTATGTTGATGACATGTTAGTCAAGAGTCTAGTAAAGACTGATCATATAACCCATTTGAGGAAGCTTTTGAGGTCCTGAGGTACCACAAGATGATGTTGAATCCTACAAAGTGTGCTTTCAGAGTAGGATCTGGAAATTTTTTGGGATTAATGGTCTCCAAGAGAGGGATCGAGGCTAACCCTGATAAAATAAAGGCAATCCTGGACATGGAACCACCAAAAACTGTCAAGGATGTTCAGAAGCTCACAGGAAGGGTTGCTGTACTGGGACGATTCATCTCCAAGTCAGGAGACAAGTGTCTATCATTCTTTAAGTCACTAAAAAATATTAAGGACTTTGTATGGAGTGAGGAAAACCAGAAGGCTTTTGAAGAATTGAAGAAATATATGGCGCATGCCCCGTTGTTAGCCAAGCCAGTTTTGAATGAAGTTTTATTCTTGTACTTGGCTGTTTCAGAGAGTGCCTTGAGCGCGGTGTTGGTTAAGGAGGAACTGAAAGTCCAGAAACCCGTTTACTATGTCAGCAAAATTCTGCATGGTGCTGAGTTGAATTATTCAACTATTGAGAAATTTGCTCTAGCCTTGGTAATGGCTTCGAGAAAGCTGCGTCCTTACTTTCAGGCTCATCAGATTGAGGTGCTAACAAATCAGCCCCTGAGAAATATCATTCACAGTCCCAAGGCAAGTGGGAGATTGATTAAGTGGGCAATAGAGCTGGGAGAGTTCGATCTCAAGTATAAGCCAAGAACGGCAATAAAAGCCTAGGCACTAGCTGACTTCGTGGTGGAATGTACCATACCCAACCAAGAAGTCGGGGGCAGGAAGATACCATACCTCAAGACAAGATAGTCGATAATGGGGACAAAGAGAAGGATGATAAGGAGAAAGAATATTGGGTTCTCTATTTTGATGGAGCATCAAAAACAAACTCCAGTGGAGCAGGATTGGTTTTATAATGCCCTGACGGGTTCTTGATTGAGTATGCCATGAAATTAGACTTCCCAACCACAAACAACGAGACAGAATATGAAGCCCTGATAGCTGGCCTTGGCCTAGCTGGGACACTTAGAGTCAAAAACTTAAAGGTCCGCGGAGACTCGAAGCTGATCATATCCCAGGTAAAGGGAGAATTTGAGGTAAGGGATGATACGATGGCTAAGTATGTCCGCCTAGTAAGGGCTGTGATGACCCAATTCAATGAATGCCATGTTGAGCACATTCCAAGGGAGGAAAATGCTAAGGAAGATGCTTTATCAAAGTTTGTTTCATCCAAGATAGAAGCAAGTTCAGGAAGTGTGTACTTCCGTGTTTTGAAGACACGAAGCATATATGTTAAACTTGTAGCTCCTATAGGCCTGGGGACGTCATGGATAGATCCCATTAAGGCCCACATTCAAACCGGTTGGTTGCCAAATGATGCAATTGAAGCACGAAAGTTAGCTGTTCGGGCACTAAGGTACTCTTTGATAGATGGGATTCTGTACAAAAGATCTTTCGTGGTTCCTTACTTAAGGTGTCTCAGGCCCGATGAGACACGCTTGGCTCTTGAAGAAGTGCATGAAGGTATTTGTGGGCAACACTTAGGGGGCAGGGCCTTGGCTCATAAGATAACCCGTTTAGGCTTCTATTGGCCAGAAATGATGGCTGATGCCAAAAAATATGTAGAAAAGTGTGATCACTGTCAGAAGCATGCACCTGTTGTTAGACGACCCCCCGAGATGCTGACCTCTATAAACTCGCCCATTCTCTTTGCTATGTGGGGATGGATATTCTGGGGCCTTTCCCTATGGCCACGACACAAAGAAAGTTCCTGATTGTAGCCATTGATTATTTCACCAAGTGGATCAAAGCCAAACCCTTGGCCAAGATCACAACTAAGCAGGTTGCACAATTCCTGTGGGAAAATATTATGTGCCGGTATGGAATTCCCCGTATCCTAGTCACCGACAATGGAACACAATTCAACAATGAGGAATTCAAGAAGTACTGTGAAGAAAATGAAATTGAGTTACGGTTCACCTCTGTGGCTCACCCGCAAGCCAATGGGCAAGCAGAGGTAGCAAATCGGATAATCCTGGATGGACTAAAGAAGAGGATCGAGAAGTCAAGAAATAATTGGGTGGATGAAATACTTCCAATATTATGGGCCTATAGGACTACCTGTAGAGTCACTACTGGAGTAAATCCCTTCATGTTATCATATGGGGCAGAAGCAGTAGTTCCCGTGGAGATATCACATTCCTCCCCAAGGATTCAGGATTTCAATGCTGAGGAAAATGAGGAAGGACAAAGATTGGCTCTGGACTTAATCGATGAAGTGCGAGATGAGGCACATGCAAATATAGTAGAATATCAGAAAAAGGCTTCATTCTACTACAACCTAAGGGTTAAAGAAAGGTTTTTCAAATAAGGTGACCTAGTCTTGAGGAAGATAGAAGCTTCTGGTGTAGGACAGAAAGGGAAGCTTTCCCCGAATTGGGAAGGGCCGTACAAAGTCAAGAGCGTTCAAGGTAGAGGAACCTACAAGCTGGAGACAATGGATGGTTTTGAAGTCCCAAGAACTTGGCATGCACAAAACCTGAAGGTTTACTATGTGTAGGGCAACTGAATACGATTCTCACCTGTCAGGATGACAAGTAGGTTGAAAAGCACCTTGAAGCTTTGCTTGCATAGGATTTTATATTCCATTAGAATTTACATTCTCAAGTTATTATTGTTAAGGGTCGAACCCATACTATGTAAGGTTTTAGAAAACTAGACTTCATATTAAAGAGTTTGAAATTATTTCAACCTATGGATGTTTAATTTGTGATAATACCTTGTGTGGTTTTAACAAAAAATCATGCTTTGATCATTGAAAAAAGGAAGACTTCAAGGATTCCTTTGTAAGAGTGCACGTTGTACAATTCAAAGGGCCAATTAGTTCAAGTTTAAATGCATATTAAGTATTGGAAAGATAAAGGAGAAGGATGCGAGTAAGAAAAGCAGCATATGAAATAACCCCGAAGGGTAACAAGTTCTGATACAAACGAAGTTCAAATATTGTCTAATAAAGAAGAAATACAAAAAAAAAACTTAGGCCTTGGAAGGCTGGGATTCTTCGGAACCACTATCTGAAGTCTCCTCGGATGTCTCAGTCGTCCCCTCGGACGTCTCAGTCGTCCCCTCGGAAGTCCCCGTAGAGGTTCCATCAGAACTGCCTTCGGGCACTTTGGATGCTGCGGGAGATGCTGGTTGCTGAGGCGCTGCCTTGGAGGCTCTTCCACCCTGACCTTCTTTACAACAGGCTCAGACTCCTCTTCAGAAGAAGCTTCCTCCTCTACGGAGCTGGACTCAAGCTCCTTCCTCTTTTGGCCTTGGCTCCCCGACGGGCCGTCCTTCATCAGGCCAACAAGCTTGTCGGTAACACCCCCAAGTTCTGGAACTCGCACAGGGAAAGGAAAGGAGAACTGCTTGAAGACTTCTGGAAATTCATCCTGAATGGCCTCCACAGCAGTATCCCAGCCTTTCTTATAGCTAACTGGGTGTAGGAGGGCATCATGCTCCACCATTAAGTCCTTAAACTCCTGAGTGTCCATCCAGCCGTCAAAGGCTTTATCCTTTTGAGCCTTCAGGATAACGTTTTCGGCCCGTGTCGTTTCCAGGTCAGAAGTGGAAGAGGCAAGTTGGGCTTCAAGGGCCTCTATTCTTTGGTTGGCCTCTTTCAACTTCTTGTTCGCGTCCTCCAGGCCAACCTTCCAAGCCTTGGCTTGGTGAATCGCCCCCTGAAAATGGGCGTTCGCCTACAAGAAACACATCAAAATTATGAGACGGAAAATCGAAAAGGCAACTATGAAGGGCAAAGGAAAAAGACGTACCGTCGCCAAAGCCTGAGCTCCAAAAAGCTCGTTCCCATCTAAGTCCTGTTGAAGGACAAAGTCTTGATAATCGACCGGGGAGATGGAATGCTGAGACCATTCCTTGGCAAGCGCTGTGCTGCCAACGATTGAATCCTTGCCCCGGATTCCCCAAACAGGTTGAAAGTAAGACCCTGGCTTCTGCTTGGTGCGCAAAACTTGGCTGGAGCCTTCTTCGCCTGGTTCCATTGCTTGGAGTAGGAACTCCGGGAAGCGATCCCCAAGGCGCGGGTCTTTAAAGACCTTTCCAGCACGCTTCATCCTTGTTGACTCCAAGTCTTTAGGCTTGGTAGCCTCCTCAATTTTCTCAGTCACTACAAAAAATGAGATAAGTAAGTTGAGGAATCACCAAAATAGAAAATGAAGGAAATAAAAAAGAGATATATAAGGAAGGAAACTTACTTTTCTTAGGGACGGGAGAAAGGCCGCGTTCTACAAGAAAGGTCTCCCTGATAAGATCCCAAGAATGGGAAGTCCCATTATCTTGCGTCAGGAGGTTGAAAGCTCTAGCCTCCTCCTCAGATAAAGTTATATCGTTTGGGCTCCCATCAACGGCAAGCCCAAAAGACGATCGAAATAGGGTGCCCCAATCGCCACCCTCCCAAACAACGAACAAAAAATCTTTCTTCCACCCCAAGTTATTGTCAGGGATGGATTTCCCGTTCACAATGTGAGGAATAGTAGGGCGCTGGTTTAAAGAAACCCAACCCGGATTCTTATTAGGGCTGTTCTTGAACTGAAAAATCTTTCTGAAGACAGCAACGGAAGTGGGGACATTGTGCTTGGCGCATTACGACAGATAGCACAGAATGAGCCTCCAAGAATTAGGGGGAGTTGGCAAGGGCTGATGCCCACATTAGCTAGCAAAAGAGGAATGAACGGGTGAAAGGGGAGTCTGATACCTGCCCTTAGAGTATCCCTGTAGATGCATAATGCGTCCTTCTTCCACTAGCAGGCCCTATCGGCCGGACCTGCAAGAACCAGTTTGAAAGATTCCTTGATTTTGAAACAGCTGCTCAACTTTTCCAGCTCTTTTGGACACAGCAAGGCACTAATATGGTCGTGCGCGTCCAGATGCGCATCAGACGGGTACTCGTCCCCTCGGGTGTTGATCATGTCGATCAAGGAAGTGTACCTTGATCGAATAGGGAATTCATTGGACTTTCTAGCCACGTTTATCTTGGCCAAACGAGTCATTTTCTTATTAGCCATCTGAAAAAAGGGCACATAAAGAGATAATTTTAAAAATGCACACTATGCAAAAATAAGCACAAGGAGTGAAGGAAGAAATTTTACCTGAAGAAATGCTCCTAAAAAGGCTTTGATACTCCGACTTACTGTTATTGCTCTAAGATTCTTAGCAGGAGAAGAAAGAAGAAGAATTTAGAAATGAGAAAGTGAGGAGCAGTAGACTCTCCTCACTCCTTTATATAGGAGGGAAAGTGAAGTTGAAGGGACAAAAGCCCAGTAAGGATAGAGGCCCAAAGAAAAAAGCCCAGAAAAAGGAACGTTCCAGAATATTCCAAGGAATTCTAGAGAATTCTAAACAGGGTATTTTGGTATTCTAGAGAATTCTAAACAGGGTATTCTAAGAGGCCCAGTAAGAGTTGAAAGACCCAAATCTGAGAGGCCCAGTAAGAGTTAAAAGACCCAAATCCGAGAGGCCCAATAAGAATTAAAAGGCCCAAATCAAATTAGGATTTGGGAGAAGCCCAGTAAGAACTAAGAAGGCCCAAATCCAATTAGGATTTGGAAAAATACAATGCCCTAATAAAAGCCCTAAAGAATGTAAGGCCCAATAAAGAAGGCTAGGCCCAAACTGAGGCCCAATAAAAAATGGATTAGATGGAAGTCCTAAAAGACCAGGATTCCGGTCAAATTTTAAGTCGTGAATCCTGCTCGAAATCTTTCGAGCAGGCACCCGAATATAACGGGTATAAAAGACCAGAATTCAGGTCGAATTTCAGGTCATAAATTCTGCTCGAAATCCTTCGAACAGACACCCGAAAATTACGGGCAAACAGAACTGGATTGAGGTCGAAACATGGACCAGGAATAAGGTCGAATCAATCAAAACATTTTTCAAGTATGGGGTACAGAAACCTGGACTTAAATCCAGGTCGAAGAATCGACTAGGATCCTGGTCGAAGCCCAGGTCGTGAATCCTAGTCAAAATCTAACGACCAGGAAGCAAATAAGCACAGAATTGTCGACCTAGATCCAGGTCGAAGGTTCGACTAGGATCCTGGTCGAAATCCAGGTCGTGAATCCTAGTCGAAACCTTACGACCAGGAATCACAATGAGGACAAATTTTCGACCAAGATCCAGGTCGAAGGTTCGACTAGGATCCTGGTCGAATTCCAGGTCGTGGATCCTAGTCGAAGTCCTTTGACCAGGAATGCAAGGCTAGCCCAAAAATTCGACTAGGATCCAGGTCGAAGTTTCGACTAGGATCCTGGTCGAAAAAGAGCTGGAAATTTGAAAAAAATTGTGGAAAATTGCAGAAAATTTGGAAAAAAACCCAGAAAAAGGGAAAATTTCTGAAAAATACCAGAAAATTCCTAAAAATAGGGAGAAGGTAAGGAAATAAGGAGGGAAGTTTTTAACAAACCCTGGAGCCGCGTACAAGGCAAATCATTGTAAAGGTGTAGGTCGCTTCACACTTTACGCAAAAGGATACCCTGTAAGGGAATAAATGAACTTAACTTTCGCGAAATCTTATACGGTTTCCCAAAAGTTGGGGGAAAAATGATATGGATAAATAAATCCTGATTACAAAATTAAATATTAAAGTAATTATAAATGGTTTGGGCTGCAAGGCCCAATAAGAAGATGTATGACATTCAGACCAAAATGGTCAACACATTGATCAGGCCCGATGGACCAGATCAGGCCTGATGGAACAAAGAAGGCCCAAAAACTCTGAATATTAATTAATTTCATAATTAATTAATAAGGGAAAAATCAGCTATTGAGAAGAGTCCCGATAAGGATATAAATCCTTGTAGATTAGCCTCAAAGGGACCTGAAAGGATAAGGAATCAGTTTCCTACTATTTAGGACTCCAAAGTCCATTCTAATTATGAGACTTGCCCACCAAGTCTCCTATATCAAGTCCAATTCAAGGACCACCAGCATCTATATAAGGGGCCTCACCCCACAAATCAGAACTACGTTTTTTGACTTGATCCTTGGCAATCAGCAAGGTACGTAGGCATCTTGTTACGGCAGATTGAGTCGCGAAACACAAGAGCAGTCAAATCAAGCCTCGAAGCTCACGTTCCTTAGTAATAAATACAGCGATTATATAATATTAGTTTTTAATCCATAACAACAACTCACATGAATATCATATATTCAAAACCATACATATATAAGCATATTATATCAACATCAAATCATGGCGAATCACGTACATGCTCATATATCGAAAACAGTTAAACACATAAACGAATTAAAAACTTTTCGCTAGTAGCTCTGATGCCATTGAAGGGTTTTTAGCACATAAACGCAACGAAAACGTAAATTTAAATCATAAAAAACCGAAACCCTCCGCAAGATCCATGCGAAAAATAATATTTAATTCGTAGTTCGGTATGTTTACCTTAAGAAGCTTTACGTTAATGGAAAGATGGAGGTCTTTAATGGCGATCCAAAAATGATGAACGGAGATCCTTAGCAGCTGCTCCTCAAGTGTGAAGCACTCCACCGGTATCCACCAAGAAAACGATGTAATGGTGAATGAGGGGGTGGAGAGAATTTGGGTTTTGTAAATATTTTAGGTTTAGGCAAAAATAGGGTTTATAATAGTATATTTATAGGCAAAATTTTCAGCTAAAAATTTCCCCGTAAAATATTATTATTATTAACCCTTTATTATTTTCATTAATAATTAAAACACCTTTTAATTATTAATCCTTTTTCTAAACTCTTTAGAAATAATTCTCACTTGATTAAATTTCTAAAAATTAAATTTTTAATTAATAATATTAAGAACTTTTCTTAATTAATTTATAATCAGTTAAATCTCATTTAATCAATTATTAAATTTTCTAATTAATTATATATTTCATAAATAAATAATTATCAGCCATTATTAATTAATTCCTTCACCATTAAATCATTCTCTTTTATGGTGTGACCTTGTAGGTTCAATATTAAATCGGTAGTAGAAATAAATAATAATAAAACTATTTTATCATTATTTATATAAATTCTCTAATTCATTAAATATGATTAATTAATTAATCATATTTATTCTACATCGTGAGGGATACTTTTCAGCATATCGCGACTATCCGGATAATACGAATTCACTACTTAGAATACCAAGAACCTATTCAGTGAATAGTTACCGTACAATTAGTTCCTTCTACCCTGCAATGTCATGATTAAATACGAGGCATGGAACTTGTGTCAAGCCTATCTTATTTAATCATTTGCTTTCCCATTCACTATGCTTAGTTCTATTTAAAGTAAATTAGAAACTCATTTCTAATTTCATTCACTCTGTCCAGAGATTCCTGAACTAACATAAGTGGATCAACATTGAACATTCTCTTCCTATACTGGAAGGGGTAGATCCTTTATTGATCATACACTATCTTCGTGTAAAAATTCCTACACCAAGTAGAGCCCTTATAATTATCCCTTGAGACTAAGAGCTAAACCAAAGCATAGTTCAGTGTAGACAAGATGACTATGATGACCTCAAGTCTAAGGATACTTGTACAACTATCACTATGTGAACAACTGCTGACACGTGAGAGAACTCCATCAGTTGTTCAGCTGTGTGTCATGTTCAGTGAACTTATTCTATAATAAGCACCTACATACTAGCTATAGTGTCACCACACAAATGTCTATGAGAACAGACATCCTTCATAATGAAGCAAGCATAGTATGTACCGATCTTTGCGGATTATTAATTACCAGTTAGTAATCCTACGACCAAGAACTATTTAAGTTTATAGTTATCATCTTTTAGGTCTCATTATTATGATCTCATCACAATCCATAAAAAGCTTTACTCTAAACTATGGTATATCTTATTTAAACATTTAAATAGATAGAGCCCGCAATAAAAACAAAACAAGTCTTTTATTAATATCAATGAAATCAAAACAGATTACATAAAAGTTATTCCTAAATCCTCATACATGATTGGACTTAGGACATATCTCTTTCATTATTATTGTCTTTTAATAATAATACTCGACTAGGGACCTTTAGAAATATTATTACTATTCTCATAATCTCATATCCAAGTCACGTACTTAGAGATATATAATTGCATATTATATTCCAAGGATATTTATTAATCTAATATTTATATCTCTGTAAATTAAGAATTAATAAACTATAAAGGGAATAATCGATAGAACATAAACATTAATAATCCTAATGTCTTAAACTAAAACATCATAGTGATGTCTCTAGGGCACAAACACTAACAGTATATTGGACCATTCGAAGTACTTAAACAAGTTAGAAAAGTGGCTTATGAGTTAGCGTTACCTCCGCCGATGTAAAATCTTCATACCGTGTTTCACGTTTCTCTTCTAAAGAAATATAATGCTGATGCAAGCCATGTGATTCAATTGAACCAGTAGAAATATAGAAAGATTTGTCTTATGTGGAACAACCAATGCGAATCTTAGATCGAAAAGAGAAGATGCTCAGAAATAAAGTTGTACCTCAGTTAGAGTGTTGTGGAGAAATCCTAAAGTAGAAGAGTCAACTTGGGAATTAGAGAGTGAAATGCAAGAGAAGTATCCCCATCTTTTTGCTTAGACTTGATTCTGGGGACATAATTCTTTTAAGGGGGTAGATTATAGCGACTGAGAGATTCGCGACGTGATTAAGTAAATAAAGCATACTTTTACGTTGTAATTATAAATTATGTGAATAAAGTATGATTATGTGAATTACGCGTTATTATGTGAAGTGAAAATGTTTAAATGAATATCATATTCTAGTTTGACGTGTCAGTTGGTATAAAGAGAATGATTGAGAAGCGTAGTTGAAAATGCTCAGCGTCGGGCCGTTAGACAGGACGCGACCCGTTACGCGAAAAGAGAATATTAATTGAAAAGGGGGAATTCTTATGATCGAATATGTTATGATTTGAGTCGTGATATATGAATACGTGCTATTGCCTGAAAATATGCTTGATTATGTGCTCTGGTTAATTTTTTAAATGATTTTAAGGGATTTATTTGATTTAAAATAAGGTTTATTGAACCTTTATATATTTTTGTGAAATCATTCGAGTATGGTTAAGGAGTGAAATTTTTTCTGTTATCTTCGAAATGGTCCTATAGATAGATGAAAGTATTTGGCAATCGGTGTATTTTAAAAATATTTTACCGAGTTATAATTCTATTTTGAGCGCAATCTTGCAAAATTCATAGAAATTAAACCGTACACTTAAAAATTATTTTAAAAATATGATTGGAAAGTTAATTTCTAGATCTATATTTTAAAATTGATATTCTTCTCATTTTCATCTTTTCCGAGAGGATTATGTATTAATTAAATTCATTTTTTAATATGAATAAAAGACAATTCAGAAATTCAATTACCCATTTACCAAACTACCCTTCCTTGGTAGTTTATAAACCCCCACACCCCCACCCTTTTCTTTCTTTTCTCCTCATCACCGAACTCTCTCTTCTCTCTTTCTTTTCTCTTACTCTCGAAGCTCTCTCTCTCTCTCTCTCTCTCTCTCTCTCTCTCTCTCTCTTTCTTTCTCTCGGTACTATGTCTCTCTCTCTCTCTCTCTCGATTTCTTTGAAATCTTCCATGAATCCTCATTCGTATTCCATATATAAGCTTCAAATGATATATAAGTATGTATGTGTGTGCTTGCATGTGAGTGTGTGTATGTGTGTGTTTGGGCTCGATGATGAACCAAGGGCCGAGTTCTTGCTTCTTTTTGAATGTTTGACTTGAGTTTTTTTATAATTTCTGTGATGATTGTGTATTGCATGCGGGTGTTGCTATGTTTCTGGTTAGTAATCGGAGGTTTTAAGGTTCGAACCCCCCGAACAGGGGCACCACCATAAAGCCACCGCCATCAGTGATGAAGTCCGTTGAATAGGTGGTGAGTAATGATGTATAAAACTGAACTCTAAAGTACTAAAACTCAATTTTCTGTATTTGCATGTGGTATTTTAATTGAAGCTGAATGGGTCTTTGATTTTTAAAATATATAAGTTGATTTCCTTGTTATCAAGATGACTTGTTCATTGTTCTTAGAAATTATTGGTTAATTAGATTGAGTTGTGGTTTAAAGACCTAAAATGATGCATGCATGTTTCAGTTCTTGGAAATTTCGAATGTTCTTGATTGTTCTTAAGAAATTAAGTTGAATTATGTGCTAAGGTGGATAATAAATCATGTTTAGGTTCTAATTATGTGTTTATATGGGTTATAGGGATGAATTTGATTTAGTTTTGGATGAAATGTCAAATGCATGTTAAGTTATAGCGTTGCATGTAAATATTTAAGTTAAAAATGATTTAAAAGGATGAGTTTTGGCTTGAATTCTGGTTTATAAGTGATTTTGGTACTTGCATGTCATTGTCTGATTCTTGGATTGTGCTTTGTAGTAAAGCCGAATGAATTATGGTTGTAAAAGTGGTTGATTTGATTCTAGGATTTCACTAAGTGAATGCATGTAAGGTTACTAAGAATTATTTGGTTTATTTGTTTGGGTTTTGGTTCGAATTATGTGAATTAAAGGAAGGATTGAGTCATTTTGATATAGGATTGTACAATCATTATTATAACTCGAGTATAGAGTTTGGGTATAAGGTATTACATGCTATGTGTTATGGTTGCGCCGTAATATGTGATTCAATGACTATTTTATTTGAAGTATATGAGTATATCGTATAACTTGCTATATGAATATAATCGAGTATATACTCTTAGGGTATTGCGATAAGGGGTAATCGTTAGACGTTCTGAGAAACGTCGAGTATCGAATAAGTTGCTAATTAGGGATTTCTGTTGGAATTGTAGATTCGGAGCGTGAAGTCATTCAGACTAGGAAAGGGAAAGGTGTTCTAGGTGGCAGTATCTCAAACCCCATAAAACATGAAAGCGAATCCAGGAAAGTAACTCTGCCTACTTCTATTAGTGGTTTATAGAGAGAATATTGTTGATGCCATGATAGAGTAATGATCCTTATAACACCTGTGATAACATGCTTTGATTCTTGAACCCTGATATTAATTCTTGTGCCATACCTATTATTGATCATTTAAAACCCCTGATATTGTTCTTGTAGTGACTTCATATAATTATTGTTTAAACCCTTCCTGTACCCCTGTTGATTCATATCCTGATTACCTATTGATTCCTTTGGATACCTTGAATTCTCATGAATCTTAGAAGAACCTTTATCAACTCCCTTGCGTATTATTTGATTAGCCTATATCCTTCTTCTGTATAACTTATTCTTTGATAATTTCTATAACTATTCTGATTTCCTAACTTACGTACTTTGGTTGTCATTTGATCTTGACGATAGCATTGACCTTTGATAACTTTTGATTCATTCAGTTCCTTTGAATTCTTGAAATTGAACTTAAGAATGAGTTTCGACTTGAAAGAGTCCGAATGATTTCATATTCTTAGTAATGATAAAATAAACTTCGTAAAACCTTTCTTTTCCAACACAAGGTTTTCTAAATGAATTCCTGATGGATTGGATTGAGACGTAAAAGACTAGTGGGACTAGTCCAGTCATATAACAGACTAGCGGGGCTAGTCCAATTTAAGGCTGAAATTATGCCATAGGTACCTTAACGACCAGATGGAGGTCGGTACGGGCTGATCACCCGTATTATTATTTGTGAAAGTTAAAGTAGTCCAATCAAGGGTTCCCTATCATTTTATAATAAGATATCGAATACATTGCCTTAGCAATTGCTTCTCTGAAAATAAAAAGAATTAAAATGATTTGAGATGAGTTGATTACGTTATTGTTTAGCATACAGCTTTGAGAATCTTAATTCTTATTCTAATATTGTTATCAATCATATAATTGATTTCCAGAGTTGAATAGATTCTTACTTTGCACTTGAAAGATCCATTGAGATCCTATGATTGATTTGTGATGAATGTCGGCTTTCACCCTATCTTGAGCCTTGATTCCTGAAAGCCCAAATCTTTCCTTGTAACCCTTTGCATAGCCATAAAGAAATCTGCCACCTAGAGAAGTAAAGTAGAATGCCTTAAAAGTTATTTTTGGTTATTTGATACTGTGCATCATAGAACTGTCATTGATAGGGATAAATAAATTATGATAGTATAATTTATTTACTGCAAGGTGTGGGCTGCTAGGCCCAATAAAAAGATATATGATACTCAGACCAGAAAGGTTAAGCCTGATGGACTAGATCAGGCCCGATGAAATAAAGAAGGCCCAAAAGCCCTGATTATTAATTAATTTCGTAATTAATTAATAAGGGAAAAATCATCTATTGAGAAGAGTCCCGATAAGGATATAAATCCTTATAGATTAGCCTCAAGGGGACCTAAAAGGATAAGGAATCAGTTTCCTACTATCTAGGACTCCAAAGTCCATTCTAATTATGAGACTTACCCACCAAGTCTCCTATACCAAGTCCAATTCAAGGACTCCCAACATCTATATAAGGGGTCTCACCCCCACCAATCAGAACTACGTTTTTTGACTTGATCCTTGGCAATCAGCAAGGTACGTAGGCATTTTGTTAAGGCAGATTGAGTCACAAAACACAAGAGCAGTCAAATCGAGCCTCGAAGCTCACGTCCCTTAGTACTAAATACAACAATTATATATATTAGTTTTTAATCCATAACATTTGGAGCCGTCTGTGGGAAGACACAACAACAACCATGACGAGAACACGGAGAACAATTAGAGCTCTAGAGGAAGGAACACCATCAGAGACAACCCAGGTGATTTCGTCAACCGTGGAGGTTCCTCCCCATTCAACTTATGCATCTACTCAGGGGGAAGCCCAGACAGGGGCAACTCAACCTCAGCTACAAGGGACAACTCCCCCGACTATTCAAGGTTGGAGGAAGCGGATATGCTGGGCGAAGCGAAGCACGAGGGCAGTCGCCCCCCTATATAC
This sequence comes from Apium graveolens, assembly GCF_009905375.1. Classification (NCBI taxonomy): domain Eukaryota; kingdom Viridiplantae; phylum Streptophyta; class Magnoliopsida; order Apiales; family Apiaceae; genus Apium; species Apium graveolens. The sequence continues at coordinate 261,761,074 of NC_133648.1, forward strand.
GAGGTTTGGGTCCTATCCCTGAGGATCGGGAATTTTCTGGTCCTTACACTGAGAAAGACTCCAAATCTTCGGATGATGAAGTGGCCCCGAGAAGGAGGCGTCCTGGAAAAGAGCCAATAGCCAATGGAAGGCAACGCCCCCAAAGCACCCCATGGGCGAATCCCCAAGAAGTGCAGGAAAGGATCAGGGCTCATGAGGCTGAAATCCAAAGGCTGAGGCGTGATTTGGAGGCTCACCAGGCCACCAGACCCCAGATACCTCCTAGGGGGAGAAATCCTCCTCCTGTCATAGACCTGGATGGTCCGGTAAGAAGAAGGGCTACTGTCCCAAGAACTGATCCAAGCAATCTCCTTCCCCTTGGAGATCCTGATGATCCAACTCCACCCTTCACAGAAGAGATAATGAATGCCCATATCTCAAGGAAATTCAAGATGCCCACTATCAAAGCCTATGATGGCACGGGAGACCCCGCTAATCATGTTAGGACATTCTCTAATGCACTGCTGCTACAACCCGTGAATGATGCTATAAAGTGTCGGGCCTTCCCTCAAACCCTGTCGGGTATGGCTGAAAGATGGTACAGTCGCCTGCCCCAAATTCTATTGGATCGTTCAGAGAATTAAGTCAGGATTTTATTAAGCAATTCATCAGTGGAAGAGTCCATGAGAAAAGTTCAGCATCTCTTATGAGTCTTGTGCAGGGAGCTAAGGAATCCTTGAGAAATTACCTGAATCGTTTTACAAAGGAGGCTTTAGAAGTCCCAGACCTTGATGATAAGGTAGCCATGATAGCACTGCAACAAGGAACTAGGGATGAGTTTTTCAAGATGTCCTTGGTCAAACGTCCCCCTGAAAACATGTTGCAACTCAAAGAGAGGGCAGGGAAGTATATTAAGGTTGAAGAAAGCATGAGGAAGACCGTAGTAAGTAATGAGCCCACTGGAGGCAAGAAACGAAAAACTGATCTGGAGTATATCGCTAAGGACAAATATCCTAGAACCGAACAAAACCCTGATTCAACCCCCAAGAAGGGAGGACCTGGGCAAAAGTTCACTGAATACGCTAAGCTGAGTGCTCCTAGAAGTCAGATTTTGATGGAGATTGAGAAAGATAGAGATATTCGCTGGCCTAAGCCCTTGAAGGCTGATCCCGCCAAGCTAGATAAGAGCAAGTATTGCAGGTTTCACAAGGATGTTGGCCATGACACCGATGAGTGTAGGCAATTGAAAGATGAAATTGAGTTTTTGATTCGAAAAGGAAGGTTGAACAAGTATACTGGAGATGGAGGGGACAGAAACAATAATGGAAGGAAGAATTTGAAGATCGTAGGAGGGACCAAGACGATCAGGGGCGGAATCCCCAACCTAGAGGGCCGGTTATAAATGCAATTTTTGGAGGACCACGACGTCCTCGAGGACCTGTGATAAACACGATCTTTGGAGGTCCAACTGCTGCTGGATTGTCCAAAAATTCCAGAAAGGTATACACCAGGGAGGTTATGCATATTGTTGGAGAAGCCCCGAAGAGGACCAGGACAGAAGTAACATTGGCTTTTGATGATTCCGACCTAGAGGGTGTGAAGTTTCCCCATGACGACCCGCTGGTCATAACACCGATAATAGGAAATAGCCCGGTTAAGAGGGTCCTTGTGGATAATGGTGCTTCTGTGGATATCTTGCTCCACGACACCTTTCTAAGGATGGGGTATAATGACTCCCAGTTGACACCAACCGACATGCCGATATATGGATTTGCTGGAGTAGAATGTCCTGTGGAAGGGATAATCAAATTGCCGACCACCATAGGTACGGAGCCAAGGCAAGCAACGCAGATGCTGGATTTCATGGTGGTAAAGGCTAGTTCAACTTATAATGCTATCATGGGGAGAACAGGGATACATGCCTTTAAGGCAGTCCCCTCTTCCTACCATTCAATCATGAAGTTTCCCACCCGAAATGGGATTGGAGAAGAGAGAGGAGATCAAAAAATGGCTAGAAGCTGTTATGTGGCCTCTTTGAGGGCAGATGGAGTCGAGGGGCAGGTTCTTCCTATTGAAGATATGGATGTTCGAGAAAATGATGAGAATAGAGGAAGGCCAGCAGAAGAATTGGTTTCGGTTCCTTTAGACCCCGAGAATCCTGAAAGGATGACTTTCATTGGAGCCACATTGGAAGAGCCCCTTAGAGGGAAGTTGGTAAAATTTTTGCAAGAAAATAGTGATGTGTTTGCTTGGTCAGCAGCTGATATGCCAGGCATAGACTCGGGGATGATTACTCATAAGTTGAACGTGGATCCAAACCGGAAGACAGTGAAACAAAAGAAAAGAAATTTTGCCCCGGAAAGACAAGAGGCTATAAAACAGGAAGTAGAAAAGCTCTTAGAGGCTGGTTTCATTGAGGAGATTCAATTTCCGGAGTGGTTAGCAAACCCTGTAATGGTGAAAAAGGCTAATGGAAAGTGGAGGATGTGTATAGACTTCACTGATCTAAATGATGCATGCCCCAAAGACTGTTTTCTGTTGCCAAGGATTGATACTTTGATTGATGCCACTGCTGGACATGAGATGCTGAGTTTCATGGATGGATTTAGCGGATACAACCAGATCAAAATGCATAAGGATGACATTCCAAAGGTATCATTCATCACTGACTTTGGTGTTTATTGTTATCTTGTTATGGCGTTTGGTCTCAAGAATTCAGGAGCCACCTATCAAAGGTTGGTAAACAAAATTTTTAAGGATCTTATCGGTAAGACTATGGAAGTCTATGTTGATGACATGTTAGTCAAGAGTCTAGTAAAGACTGATCACATAACCCATTTGAGGAAAGCTTATGAGGTCCTGAGGTACCACAAGATGATGTTGAATCCTACGAAGTGTGCTTTCGGAGTAGGATCTGGAAAATTCTTGGGATTGATGGTCTCAAAAAGGGGAATTGAGGCTAACCCCGATAAAATAAAGGCGATCCTGGACATGGAACCACCAAAAACTATCAAGGATGTTCAGAAGCTCACGGGAAGGGTTGCTGCGCTAGGACGATTCATCTCCAAGTCAGGAGATAAGTGCTTTTCATTCTTCAAGTCACTAAAGAACATCAAAGACTTTGTATGGAGTGAGGAAAATCAGAAGGCATTTGAAGAGTTAAAGAAGTATATGGGCCAGGCCCCGTTGTTGGCCAAGCCAGTTCTGAGTGAAGTTTTATTCTTGTACTTGGCTGTTTCAGAGAGCGCCTTGAGCGCGGTGTTGGTTAAGGAGTAACTGAAAGTCCAGAAACCCGTATACTATGTTAGCAAAATTTTGCATGGTGCTGAATTGAATTATTCAACTATTGAGAAGTTTGCTCTAGCCTTGGTAATGGCTTCGAGAAAACTGCGTCCATACTTTCAGGCTCATCAGATTGAAGTACTGACAAATCAGCCACTGAGAAATATCATTCACAGTCCCAAGGCAAGTGGGAGATTGATTAAGTGGGCAATAGAGCTGGGAGAGTTCGATCTCAAGTATAAGCCACGTACGGTAATAAAAGCCCAGGCACTAGCTGACTTCGTGGTGGAATGTACTATACCCAACCAAGAAGTCGGGGGGCAGGAAGATGCCATACCTCAAGACAAGGGAGTCGATAATGGGGGCAAAGAGAAGGATGAGAAAGAATATTAGGTTCTCTATTTTGATGGAGCATCAAAAACAGACTCCAGTGGAGCAGGGTTGGTTTTGCAAAGCCCTGATGGGTTCTTGATTGAGTATGCTATGAAGCTAGACTTTCCAACCACAAATAATGAGGCAGAATATGAAGCCCTGATAGCTGGCCTTGGTCTAGCTGGGACACTTAGAGTCAAAAACTTAAAGGTCCGTGGAGACTCAAAGCTGATCATATCCCAGGTAAAGGGAGAATTTGAGGCAAGAGATGATACGATGGCTAAGTATGTACGCCTAGTGAGGGCTGTGATGACCCAATTTAATGAATGCCATGTTGAACACATTCCAAGGGAAGAAAATGTTAAGGCAGATGCGTTATCAAAATTTGCTTCGTCTGAGATTGAAGAAAGTTCAGGAAGTGTGTACTTCCGTGTTTTGAAGACACGAAGTATAGATGTTAAGCTAGTGGCTCCTATAGGCTTGCGGACATCATGGATTGATCCCATCAAGGCTCACATTCAGACCGGTTGGTTGCCAAGCGATGCAACTGAAGCACGGAAGTTAACTATTCGAGCACTAAGGTACTCTTTGATAGATGGGATTCTGTATAAAAGATCTTTCGTGGTTCCTTACTTGAGGTGTCTCAGGCCCGATGAGGCACGCTTGGCTCTTGAAGAAGTGCATGAAGGTATTTGTGGACAACACTTGGGGGGCAGGGCCTTGGCTCATAAGATAACCCGTTTAGGCTTCTATTGGCCAGAAATGATGGCTGATGCCAAAGAATATGTGAAGAAGTGTGATCGCTGTCAGAAGCATGCACCAGTTGTTAGACAACCCCCCGAGATGCTGACCTCTATCAACTTGCCTATTCCCTTTGCTATGTGGGGGATGGACATTCTAGGGCCTTTCCCTATGGCCACAGCACAAAGGAAGTTTCTAATTGTAGCCATTGATTATTTCACCAAGTGGATTGAAGCCAAACCCTTGGCCAAAATCACAACTAAGCAGGTTGCACAATTCCTGTGGGAAAACATTATGTGCCGATATGGAATTCCCCGTATCCTCGTCACTGACAATGGAACACAATTCAACAACGAGGAATTCAAGAAGTATTGTGAAGAAAATGAAATTGAGTTACGGTTCACCTCTGTGGCTCACCCACAAGCTAATGGGCAAGCAGAAGTAGGAAATCGAATAATCCTGGATGGATTAAAGAAAATGATCGAGAAGTCAAGAAATAATTGGGTGGATGAGATACTTCCCATATTATGGGCCTATAGGACTACCTGTAGAGTCACGACAGGAGCAACTCCCTTCATGTTGGCATATGGGGCAGAAGCAGTAGTTCCAGTAGAGATATCACATTCCTCTCCAAGGATTCAGGCTTTCAATGCAGAAGAAAATGAGGAAGGGCAGAGGTTAGCCCTGGATCTGATCGATGAAGTGCGAGATACGGCACATGCAAAGATAGTAGAATATCAGAAAAAGGCTTCATTCTACTACAACCTAAGGGTTAAAGAAAGGTTTTTTAAACAAGGTGATCTAGTCTTGAGGAAGATAGAAGCATCTGGTGTAGGACAAAAAGGGAAGCTTGCCCTGAATTGGGAAGGGCCGTACAGAGTCAAGAGTGTTCAAGGTAGAGGAACCTACAAGCTAGAGACTATGGATGGTTTTGAAGTCCCGAGAACTTGGCATGCACAAAACCTGAAGGTTTACTATGTGTAGGGCAGCCGGATACGATTCTCACTCGTCAGGATGGCGAGTAGGTTGAAAAGCACCTTGAAGCTTTGCTTGCTTAGGATTTATATGTTTTAGTTTTACTTGTGTAAGGGACGAATCCCAGACAATTTTATGAAATTCATGAGTTCTTCAAAGTATGTTTGTGGCCTAACAAATAAAAACCAAATGCATGGATGCAAGCATGAAAGGTGATAAATAAAATAGATATGATAGATATTACAAAAGTTCGATAAATAAAGTCTCGAAAATAGGATAAAACAAGCCACGCAGGGCTGAAAAAGCTCTAAGGAGCTGAAGTACCCTCGGCATCCATATCATCATCCTCTCCGCTCTCGCTGGATGTCTCTGTCGTCTCGGAGGAGGAGGAAGAGCTATCGTCATCAGCAGGTCTGGAAGAAGACTCGGGAGGAGGAAGGAGTGGATCCTGAGGAACATGACCCGAGACAACTACTCGGGTACGAAACCTCTGCAGCAAAGCCTCGTCATCAGGGCAGACATAGTCCGCCGGGTTAATATCAGGACAAGCCTCGTTCACGGTCTCAAGGGCCGTGTCCCAACCAGTCCTAAAAAACCCGGGAAAGACTGAATCATCCCTAATCCTCATGGATTGGGCAAACTCCTCCGAGTCCAGATAGTTGTCTATAGCTTTATCCTTCTCCGCCCGAAGTACCACCAACTCGGCGTTAGACTCTCCGAGTTCTTCCTCCTTGCGCTTGAGCTTCTTCTCCAGGGTAGCATACTTCTTCTGTTGCCTCCTGAGGGCATTATCGGCCTTATCAGAAGCCCGCTTCCATGACTCGGCTTGCCTCACAGCGCCTTGAAAGTAGGTGTTAGGCTGAAACAAAGCAATTAACAAAGTATAAGGCAAGAAAATGCTACAAGAACGAAAGATAAGTTCAAAAAAGAGAAGGCATACCGAAGCCAGAGACTGAGCTCCCATGAGCTTAATCCTCTCAAGATCAGGGGTGGCCACCACATCAGTAAAGTCCTTGGGAGTCACGCTATGGTAGGACCAATCCCATGCATGCTTCATGGATCCAACCACGGTGTCCCCTCGGCGAAATCCCCAGAGAGGCTGGAAGGCGCCTGTAGCAGCAGCAGCAGGAACAACAGCAGTGATGGGAGCGTTGTGGCCCTCAGCTACTTCAGCTGAAGCCTCCCCCATAGGCTCCTTGTGTTTTCTCAAGAAACTAGGCTCCGTGGCCTTCCCTCGGGTATCTAGGCCTGCAAGACGGTCTTTTTTCATCCTAGCAGTCTCTTCAACGAGAGGTACGTTGTCCTCGTTGATCTCCTTAGCAGCTGCAAAAATCAAAAGACAAAATGAGTGATGTTAATAATTCATGAAACGAAATAAAGATGATAAGGGAAGAAAAATACCCTGTTGAGAAACAGAGGATAGTCCCACGTGAATGAGGGAGAACTCCTCTAAAAGAGTCCAGCTGGTGGTAGTGCCATCGTCCCGAGTAAGACCATTATAAATAATAGTTTCCTCAGGAGTTAAGTGAATGGATTTGAGGCTACCATCACTGACCTTCCCGAAGGAAGATCGGAAAAGTGTGCCCCAGTCACTATTCTCCCAACGTAACCCAACGAAACTATTCCTCCAATTTTGATTGTTATCAGGAATAGAGGCGCTGTTAAAGATATGTTTACTTTTGGGCCTTTGCTTGACATAGACCCAGCCACAGATACTGGAAGAGCTATTGTAACACTGAAAGACCTTCCTAAAAACAGCTACAGAAAGAGGAAAGCCCTCCCTAAGGCAGCAAACCATAAAACATAAAATGTTCCTCCAGGCATTTGGAGGAAGCTGACACGGGTTGATTTGTAAATCAGCTAAAAGATGAGGAATAAAAGGGTGGAAAGGAAACCTAAGCCCAGCATTAAGGGCATCTGTGTAAATGAAGAGAGTGTCGGGTCTCCAGTGGCAAGTACGGTCACCACCAGAGACTGGAACTAATCTAAGAGGAGGAAGGACGTTATAACGGGCATTTAGTTTATCGAAATCTATGTTGTGCCAAGTATTACAATGATTAAAGGAATCAAGATGTGCAGTGGAGGGATATTCATCCCCCCTAGTGTTAATCATATCGATTAAAGACATATATGAAGAACGGATCACGATATCCTTACCTCGTTTTGAAGCTGAGGCTATCTTTGCCGCCCTCTCGGAACTCTTGTCAGCCATTTATGAGCTGGAAAAAGCCTGAAGCTGGAAAACTAAGGGAAGGGATTTGAGAAAGGAAATACTAAAAGCTAAGGGAAGAAAGGAAGGGGAGAAAGTTTGAGATGAAATGAAGGGTGAAGAGTGAAGAGTGTGAAGTGAATGCACACTCCCCCCACCTATATATAGGAAGAAAAAGTGGATAATGGGCCTTAAAAAGCCCATTTGGGCCCAAAAGTTGGAAGGTTCTGGAATTATCCAGGGAATTCCTGGAAAATTCAAGAGAATTCTAGCAAAATCAGAAGAAAACTTGAGTTTTTTTTGAAGAATCTGGAAGAATCCAGAAAAATCCAGAAGAATTTGGAGCTTGGGCTTAAAACAAAACACAGTTGAACAAAATACAAGCCTAGAAAAAGGCCCAGCTAAGTGAAGATGGCCCAAGTAAAAGCCCAGATAAAAAGAGGGGCATGAATTAGGCCCAAAAGAAAAAGGGGTAGCCCAGTTGAAAGTACTAGGCCCAAAGATTAGCCCAATAAGAACCAAGCCCAGGAAAGGGCCTAAATAATTGATGTGGGAGGCCCAGAGATCAGCCCAGGTTTAAGGGCCCAAATCTATGTGTATATTCCTGACCTGTTCGACCAGAAAACACAAAGAAATCCTGTTCGAATGGCTTGAGCTCGAAATCATGTCGATCAGGGTAAATAAAGGCCTTAATTCGACCAGGACCAGGATTAATTCGACCAGAAAATACAAAGAAATCCTGATCGAAGCTCCTGAGGTCGAAATCCTGTCGATCAAGGTTGAAAAAGAGGCTTAATTCGACCAGAATTGAGACCCATTCGACCAGGAAACACGAAGGAATCCTGATCGAAATCATTGAGGTCGAAATTCTGTCGACCTGGGCAACAAAAGAAGCTTAATTCGGTCAAAAAGCAAGAGTCCTGATCGAAAGGGGAGAAAATTCCTAGTCGACCATAAAAAAAAAGGGAAAAGGGGGAGAAAATCCTGGCCGAAATTCGACCAGGAATTGAGGTCGAAGACATCCTGCTCGAAACCCTGTCGACCAGGGCAATATGAAGGTTAATTCGACCAGGATCCTGGTCGAATGGATTCCTGGTCGAAATCTGTAAAAAAAAAATAGGAAGAAAAAAGAAGAAAAAGGGAAGGAATAAATCCTGGAAAAATAAGGAAATTCCTTGAATAATTTCTGAAAAATACTAATATTTTCAGGAATAAGGAATAAATCCAGGAAAAATAAGGAAATTCCTTAAATAATTTCTGAAAAATACTAATATTTTCAGGAATAAGGAATAAATCCAGGAAAAATAAGGAAATTCCTTAAATAATTTCTGAAAAATACTAATATTTTCAGGAATAAGGAATAAATCCAGGAAAAATAAGGAAATTCCTTAAATAATTTCTGAAAAATACTAATATTTTCAGGAATAAGGAATAAATCCAGGAAAAATAAGGATAAATCTCAGAAATTAGGGAAAAATCCAGAAAAATAAGGATAAATCCCAGAAGTTAAGGGAAAAATCCAGAAAAATAAGGATAAATCCCAGAAGTTAAGGGAAAAATCTAGAAAAATAAGGATAAATCCCAGAAATTAGGGAAAAATCCAGAAAAATAAGGATAAATCCCAGAAGTTAAGGGAAAAATCCATAAAATTAAGGAAAAATTCCAGAAAATTAGGGAAAAACCCAGAAATTAAGGGAAAAAATTCCTGGAAATTAAGATAATTGTAAATGTGTAGGTCGCTCCACACTTTACGGAAAAACGAAACCCTGTAAGGGAATGAATAGATTTAACTTCTGCGAAACCTAATCAATGTTTCCCAAAAGTTGGGGGGCAAATGATAGGGATAAATAAATTATGATAGTATAATTTATTTACTGCAAGGTGTGGGCTGCTAGGCCCAATAAAAAGATATATGATACTCAGACCAGAAAGGTTAAGCCTGATGGACCAGATCAGGCCCGATGAAATAAAGAAGGCCCAAAAGCCCTGATTATTAATTAATTTCGTAATTAATTAATAAGGGAAAAATCAACTACTGAGAAGAGTCCCGATAAGGATATAAATCCTTATAGATTAGCCTCAAGGGGACCTAAAAGGATAAGAAATCAGTTTCCTACTATCTAGGACTCCAAAGTCCATTCTAATTATGAGACTTACCCACCAAGTCTCTTATACCAAGTCCAATTCAAGGACTCCCAACATCTATATAAGGGGTCTCACCCCCACCAATCAGAACTACATTTTTTGACTTGATCCTTGGCAATCAGCAAGGTACGTAGGCATCTTGTTAAGGCAGATTGAGTCACGAAACACAAGAGCAGTCAAATCGAGCCTCGAAGCTCACGTCCCTTAGTACTAAATACAGCAATTATATATATTAGTTTTTAATCCATAACAGTCATATAGTTACTTGCTGAGCTTTTTATGCTCATATATTTTGCTTTGTTCTAACCATAGCAGTTAAGATAGAAGATGGTCAGGCTTAGGCGCACTGCTCATAAGAGCGTACCTGGTGGCCCCTACCTTGTCATAGGCTACCAGATGCCAGAGTAGGTAGTACAGGTTGTGTGAGAAAGCGCTGAGTTGGGAAGTTTGTAAAGATACAATGGGTTATCTGTCGATTCCAAGTCGGAATCGATTGTGTAAATTAATTATTATTTTGGTTTGCAATATATATTATCTGGTTGGTAGTTGTAATCTTATCTCAAACTTAATCCTGTTAGATCCTGCTAATAGTTAATCGGGGTTTATGCTTATTTAATGTTAATTTAATGGTATGTGGGTCCTCATTTCCTAACCCCGAGATTGAGGGCGTCACATAGCTACCCAAGCAGTGTTGGGTACTTTCTTCATTTTAATAGAAGTTGCAGAAGTTGAATTTGATGACTCAGAAAGAACAGTGTTCAATGACTGATGTGCATTTTCCTCTTTAGTTGTAGATCCAATTTTAACTTCTTTGAGATCTACTCTCAGTTTATGACAGCTTGTCATTACTTTCATATTGCAAGGAATGCAATCAAATTTGTCACAAAAGAAATATGGATCTTCAACCTTTGCTTTATTGTATTTGCATGCTCCCACTTTTGGCTCACTAACAGCCTTTTTACAAAGGTGAGTTAGATGATTTGTAGAACTAAACTTTTGATATTGTTTTCTAGGAGCATCTGCAATAAATGCAAAGTTATTGCTCTTGTTTACTCCAATTTTCCCATTCCTATTCTTCTTTTTATTTCTTGCATTCTCAGTCTTGATTTATTTGATTGGTGTCTTGGAAACTTGGTTGACCATGGGCTTCTTCTTAATTTCAGCAGTAGGAGTGGTTTCTTCATTTTTCTTCTCATTATCTTCATCTACAAGTTCTTGCTTGATGACCAACTCAACTTCACTAAAATTGACTTCACATGCCTTGAACAAAGGTGCATCAACCTTTCTCAGCATAACTGGGACATCTTGATTTGCATTTGCTTTATCTTTTTCACCTTCATTTTTCTTATTATTATTTAAGGCATCATAGTCCGAAATAATAGCTATATTAGCCCATGGTTTGTTTTTCTCATGGTACTGTCCAACCAACTGAGATACATTTATGAAAAACTTCAGTTTCACCTCATTCTTCTCCAACTTTTACCTCAACACAACTTTAATTTCACTTGCACACTTAGAGCTTGTTTTCAGATATTCATTTTCTTGCTTGATTGTTTCAAGATCAACAAGCTGTAGTTCCCATTCTTGCTTTTTAATCTCAAGCTTCTGCTTTGTCTTTGATAGTTTACTAACCTCTCAGTAGCTGCCACCATGCTTGTGTGGATATGAAACATCTCTACACCCATCTTTTTAACAGTTTCTTTATATTGGATTGTATTTAAATCAATGGTATTTAGAGTTGGTACCTCTGATTTTAATGAGGATAATTCTCCTTCCTCCAGAGCCATAATTGCATAATTTACAAACTCCTCAGTCTCATCTTCTTCATCAGTATCATCCCAAATCATGCCTTCAGCTAAGTAAGCCTTTCCCTGTTGTTTCTTCAAGAGAGCTTCATAATTTGCTTCCAATTTCAGATATGATATATCCTTGTTTACTTTTTTTGACTTCCTGCACTCAGTAGCAAAGTGGCCCAACTCATCACAGTTAAAGCATCTTATTTTTTATCTGTCAACAGATCCAGTGTTGAAGCCACCTTTGCTAGCTGAGTTATACTGAGTTTTTGGTTTCCAATTGTTGCTATTTGAGGATTGTCCCTTGTTATTGAAAAACCTTGGCCTTTTGACCCTTAAGTTAGAAACTTTTCTAGCCAAGTAAGCTATAGATTGATCCATCTCAAGTAGCTCATCAATGGTACAGAATTCATATTCCTCTTGCTCTAAAATAACTTTTTCTGGAGGTCCATTGTTCTTTTTCTCCACAACATGAATGACTGGAGCTTAAGCATCTTGTTCATCTTCACTTGCTTCCTATCATTGACCACCAATGCACTGGATCCATCCACTACATGTCCTTGGTTGCTTTTAACTTTCTTTGCAACATCTCAAGTTCATATGTCTTCAAGGTCCCATATAAGACTTCCAGTGTCATTCTGCTCAAGTCTCTTCCTACTCTAATAGCTCATAATTTCCGTTCAAGGTGGTCAGTAAGAGTTAAAAAAAACTTTAGGTTAACCGCCTCAGCTTTATAATATTTATCATGAAGTTGCAAGTCATTTATCAGTTTGTTAAACCTTTCAAAAACTTTAGTAATTCCTTCTTTACGCTTTGCCATGAAACCCTCATACTGAGACACCAATATTCTCCTTTGATTAGACCTTACTTCCTTTGTACCCTCACACAAAATTTCAATCTTCTCCCAGATCTGTTTGGTTATGTCACAGTTGAGAATATTGTTGTACATGATATTTTCAAGTGACTCTATCAGAATTAGTTGCAGGCCACTATCTAGAGAGACTTTCTCTTTTTCAGTTTTAGTGTATTTTGAGAAGTCTTTAGGGGCAAAGTGAGATGAAATGAACATGTCTCCATCAGTAGATTCATTAACCCTTTCCATGGGAATAAAATGGCCATTCTTGAGAATCTGGATGTACATTGGGTTGGCCATACTTATGAACACCATCATCTTTTTCTTCCAAAGTGTATAGTTGATTTTATCAAAGGCTGGTATCCTAACATTGCTTATCTTTTATGTACTCATACTTGCAAGATCTATATATGTTTTCTTTCAGATTTGGCCCTGATACCACTTGTTAGATATTGAATGCAACACAAAGGGGGGCGGGGGGATTCATGTATTGGATTTTTAGCCTTTTTAATCTTGTTTGGATATTGTGTGAACAAAGCAGTTTATATTTGCAGAGATATTGTGTTAGAGAAATAAATCAACAAGTACAGTATACCAAAATTCACTTAATTTATATTAACTAAATTTGTCTTGCTATAAATTCCGTGTTCTTAACAATCTAAGAACTCAGCTTCTTCCTTGAGAAAATACAAGAAAATTTTGTGGCGCCCTCCAAACCCGGGTCAGAAGTTTGGGGTCCACAACACATACACAAAAATATAAACCTGTATATAAAATATTATTTGTAACGACCCTACTTAAATTAACCACAGATCGCAACAGGTTAAAGTATGAAAACAAGCCACAACCTTAACTTTTATTACAACGTACCAAATCCCAACTAATTTAATTTACAACTGCTATGAAATTATTCTTACAACCTTACTATCTCACTATTGCATTAAGCTCCTGCTAGCTCGATCAATCATAATCTGGAATCCTAGCTCGAACATTGAACTGGGAAACCTCGCTATCAACCGTATCCTTCTTAACTGTAGAATACATAAAAAGATTCGCAAGAGTGAGCTAACTAGCTCAGCAAGTCATATTATCAAGAACTGAGGTTAAACAATAATAAACGAGGTGATTTAAAGGAATCAAGTTTCTTGTTAAACAACCAATAGAATTGGATATTCATTTTAAGTTTTTAAAACCAAGGTTAGGCTGCTGATCAGTCACGCATTAACCCCAAGCAGAGCACACAACACTGCTCTAACTACTGGATCCAAGGCACACATTGGCCTAACTTGACCATCGATATGGTCTGACCACGAATCTGGTCCATACAAAGAAAACTATCCAATTCTAAAGCATTATAATATAATAAACAAGAGAGTTCAATAAACCGGATCATAATCAATAACAATAAAACACTTGTTTAAGAGCATAATAAAAATTCATGGTTACCGAAAGGGTATGTCAAAGTACATAAAAGAAGTGGCCTCCAGCCGGTAGGATAATCGGGTATTAGATGAATAGTGTTTGTACAAGGTTTTAGTACTTTGATATCACAAGGTATGGGTGAGTATGAATGTTTCTGTATGTTTAAATAATTTTGTTCCAGTGTTTGGTATATGATGGTTATATATTTGTGGAGTAGTATCGTATTTATGTGGTTTAATATCTGGTAAATCAATAAGAAATGGTTTACAAAGAATAAGGCTTGCGGCTCAAAGATTAAATGATGTGGCTCAGGTTCAAGGCTGAAGGATTCAAAGTATTTACAGTATAAAACAGGGCTATTTGGGTATTAACAGTATGTCACAAGAGAATTTTAAAAACATTTGCATTATGTCTCGAGAAAGGTTTAGGAATACTTGCCTTATCATAATCGATTTCAACTTCACTTGTACTTGTCTAATGACTCCATTCAACCATCACTCGTCTGCTTTTCTTATGCCTCGCTTCTATCCTCTGATTACTTGCTGTATTTTCTACATGTCAATTCTATTTTATGATCACCTGCTTCCCTTTCTTACGCCTTGCTTACTCTGCTAGGCATTATAAATATCTATCAATATTTAGCTCATACGATTCTATTTGACATACACTTCTATCTACCCTTCGTTTCACCCAAATCCGATTAACGGATTGAAAGTTATGCTATAAACAAGTAATCACCGAATATATAGACCGACAGTCAACCAACAAGTCACATATAACACATAGCACGTCACATAATCAATGATATATCATTTATAAAGAAGTCTCGGGTCATGAATAGGCTTTCGGTTACTTAAAATGATTTTTAAAATATTTTTCGGAATTAAAACGGGTCGTTGGATCAATTTTGGAGTAATAAACAGGGTTCGGTTGGCCAATTCTAGCTTCAAAACAATTTTATAATAATTATCGAGCCTTGAAAATAATTTAGAATAATATTTTAAAGCTCGAAACTATTTTTCAGAATTTTTAAATTATTTTTAAATAATTAAATCTAATTAAATAATTAATTAAACTTAATTAATAACTAATTAAATTAATTAATCAATTAATATTTAAATTAATTGACTAATTAAATAATTATTTATCAACTAAAATTAATTAACTAAATAATTTGGATTTATTTTTGAATTATAATAAATTTTTCAGAATTTAAAATAATGAATTTTTGAAATTTAAAATAATTAAAAACAATTTCTGAAATTAATATAAAAAGGAAATACAGTTTTTGAGAATAATAAAACAGTAATACGATTTTTGAAAGTTTTTAAAAGTAGGATACTATTTCTGCAGAACAGGGAAACTTCAGGGGTCAAATTGTAATTTTCCCCTGTCGTCTTCCCCGTTCAAACTCCGGTGGCCGGCCGCCATTAACGGCGGCCACCAAGCTTTTCGGCGTACTGAAACACCGCCCAGAATCACACCAAATTGACAGGGATTGCTCGTTACGTTGCCAGGAACTCAAATATATTCTCAAATCAGTCAACCATTCAGCCAATCGTCGGAAAAACGAACGGGAAAATCCCGCCGCCGCCTGGGTTCGTTTTCCGGCGAAATTCGAACTACGCAATCCAGAGATCGTCAGTTAACAAGCTACACATGAATCAATTTATTTTTCCACGATCTACTCAATGATGTAATCAATTTCAGCTTTCAATCCCAAACAAAGAAACACCTAAATCTAATTAAGAACATTCAAACTACTAAAAACCCTAGTTCATCAATTCGAGAATCAAACCCTAATTTGAACATGTTATTGAACTCCAAATTCGAAGTATAATATACCAAAATGATCAGGAAAACAAGCTCTACAACATATAATCATGAAATCATTCAAACAACCATCCGTACAAAAATTCATAATTTAAATACCAAGAAATTCGAATATAAATAATTAAATAGAAAATCACCTGATGTTTCTGGGTTGAAATTGATGGAAGATTTGGATTCTAGGTTTCAGTAGCTTCGTTTTGAGTATATGTACGCCACAACCAGATATCGATAACGCCTCCGAATTTGTGTTTGATTACAAAGAACAAAATAGAATTATAGTATTTTCTCTGTAAAAATTCTGTAAATACTGTTTACAAATGATTTCCGGTACAAAATAAAATACGGTAGATGCTATTTATAATTACGGGAAATTAGTATCCCGTTGGATCATTCCAGATATAAAATGGTACGTTTATTTATAAAAACTAATCCAAACGGTACCGGTTTTCGAGATAATTATCCAAACCAGAACAATTTGTACTGCGGTCTTGGTCTCAGCGCCTGATTACACGTATTACGAAGTGATAATTGTTATAGTTTAATAAAAAAGCTCCCGTTTATCGAAAATACGAGTTTAATTGATTTACCGAAACGAATATTGTATCGAAAATATTGCGCCGGGACCCGCGCAGGACGAACCGTACGCCGGATCGAAAAAGTCAAAACATGGAAAATGCTCTGAATATTACAATTAGGTTAGGAAGGAGTTCTCGGAAGAGTTTCGGGTTCTAAAAACGTAAAAACGGATAACGGTGGTTGGTTCCCGTTTTTATAAAATAGATTTTAAATACCCGGAAAAAGATTTTATAAAATCCATATGATTCCTATAAATTCATAAATCAACATAAAAATAATTAGGAAGATATGACAATTATCTATATTTTATTTTGAGCATATAAAAATTGAAATACTCAATTAATAATATTTTTAAACATCCAAACACATTTAACACTTAACAATTAATTCACAGGATAGATACTGAATACATATAATAATTATCTATTAGCAAAAATAGTTGCACGATATATCCCGGATATTACAAATTTGATCTTTTTTGTTACACCTAAACTAAGGACCAGTGCATGCTTTATACACTAGCAGCACGGGTTTACAAGAATTGCACTAAAATGTACTAAACTACTTTCCAAAGCAACCTTTTTCTATTTCCATTTCTAGCATAGAAAATCTATGCAGAATCTTGCAGGTCTGTGACCATCCTATATCCGGTTAATCTTGGCCCTTGATCTTGTATTCTTCCAGCTACTTTGTAGACTTTTCAATCTAGTGAATAGATCATTGGTTTACTGATAATCTTGAATCTTGAACTTGTCTGCATTCTGTATTTGAGATACATACCGAGATCTCCAGTTTGTTCTATAGAGAAGTGACATCTCGATAAGTATAATGACTTATCGAGATCTCTGAGTTCTCTATAGTTATATTTGGCTTCTCGAGGTCTCTTCATCTTTGCATGTGAAATGACTTGTCGAAATGTTTGAGATCTCTACATATATAAATGACTTGTCGATATCTCTGAGATCTCTACATACACATTTTGACTTGTCGATATCTCTGAGATCTCTAATGAGAAATTGACTTGTCGATATCTTCAATTCTTCACATCTTCATTTGAATTGTAGATATCTCTGAGTTCTCTACATGCAGAAATGACTTGTCGATATCTCCAGTTCTCGACATCTTCATTTGACTTGTCGATATCTCTGATATTTCTCTATAAGCCATTTTGGACTTCTCGATAAGCTATTCTGGACTTCTCGATATAACTTGATCTGTGACTTGTCGATATCTTGACTTAGAACATTTTTCATAGAACAATTCTATTCAATTCCAAGATTCTATACTTTTTTCTGAGGCATGATCATGACTTGATCTTCTTTCAGTGTTTATTCCTTAGCTTTAATCTATTAACAGAAAAATACTTCAGTCTAATCTTCTAACCTTTTTACAGACTCAAGAAATACAATATATAATACAAAATTGATTATCAAACAACTAAGTCTCAGCGTTATCAAAGTGACTTGGTCTTATTATTGTATAGGCATGTCTTGCACAACATAGAGTTTTACCAACTAACTCAAGAGGTTAGTGTCTTTAGTTTAATATATATTCCTTATTGTATTTACAGAGTATAATGATATGATTATGTATTTGCATTCCGCTGTACTTAACAGTTAATAAGAGATGTCTATGCTTGCATTCTATCGTCTCAATGCTATTGAGAAATCAAGAACGGACTGGAAGATTAAGGCAGGGTAACAAGGATATGGCCAACTATTTCTGTCAATAATAAAACTACTAGAGGCCATAATCTTATTCTCTTGGACGATGACTTGAGTAATATACATTTTGAATGTTGTTAATATACCTTCCATTTTATTTAGGTTTTTTCTTCATTCACAGAATTTTGTTTTTTTGATATATAGAATAATCTTTTTATTATATTGATGTTTACAATTAGAACACATATGTCCTTGTGTTTGCGTGTTCTGATACTTGGGATGTTATTGCGAAGAATGTGAAATTGGGTGGTGTTTAAATCATGCAAGATTTTGTTTTTAAGGATGCCATTGGCCTTTTGAAACATGTATCATCAAAACATACTATTAGGTTCAATACTAGAAAAATTTGATCCTTTTGTGGATAACTCGATGATCCCCATGCAGAAATTTGAATTCCTTGATCTTGGAGACCTCTATAGCCAGGCTACTATCTACGAGCCTAATGAAAATCCTGAGTTTGCCGCAGGTAGTAAACTATCTTTTTTTGTTGTTTTACTATTATTTTAGTTGTCGTAATCAATCCATTTAGAATTTTTAAGTTTTTAATTTTTTAAATTTTGTAGATGTTATTGGGGTCGTTGAGAAATTGGAAAAGATGAGGATTATTAAAATAAGATACAGAGATAAGAAA
The DNA here is from genome assembly GCF_009905375.1 of Apium graveolens. Lineage (NCBI taxonomy): Eukaryota > Viridiplantae > Streptophyta > Magnoliopsida > Apiales > Apiaceae > Apium > Apium graveolens. Next base: position 261,779,609 of record NC_133648.1, read on the forward strand.
ATTGTGCGGATCAAGCTTTGCGATGCTACGTATGTGTACTTATAAACAATTCTTTGATTTTTTGTTGGACAATTTATTGATATTAATTATCACACTTTTTTCCCATATTTCAATATAGTGTTCGTCATAGAGTTGCTATTTGGGAAGAGCTTGCCAAGATTGTTAATAATGAGTATCTGTTGGGTAATGAATACAACACAGGGGGTGCATGTGTTTTAAAAAATTATAATAGCTTTTTGAACTTTTAAGTATGGTGAACAAAGTAATCTGTATTGTTGAGATAATATGCTTTAACAGAATAATTAAAATATGCACATAAACATACTTATCTTTCAAAACTCACTTAATTTTATATTAAAATCAAACTAGTGTTTTGCTACAAATTTCCGGGTTCTTAGTATGTTAAGAACTCATCTTCTCTCTTGAGAGTTACAAGATATTTTAGATCTATTTGTTACAACAAACACAAAGCATCCAGTGTTTACTTTATAGAACAGTAAACACTGGTTTACACAACATGTAATAGCATGTACTAAACCCTACTTTTGGATAACTAAATCTTTTTATTTTTGGCTTAGTATATCTTTGCAAATCTTGCATGTCTGTGACTTTACTTTTTCATTTAATCTTGGCCTTTGATCTTGTACTCTTCAAGCTGCTTTTGTAGACTTATCAAATCATTGATTGATTTGTTTGTTGATTGACAATCCCGGATATTAAACTGATCTACATTCTGTACTTGAGCTTTACATCGAGATCTCGAGTTAGTCACATAGAGAACTCGACATCTCGATAAGTATAATGACTTATCGAGATCTCTTATTAATCGATAGTTGTTTTGACTTATCGAAGTCTCTGAGTTCTCTATAAGAGAATTTAGCTTGTCAAGATCTCTAATTTTCTGCATCTAGAATTGACTTATCAATATCTCCAATCTACATGCCTTCAATTTGTCTTGTCGATATCTCTGAATTCTCTAGTGCAGAAATGACTTGTCGATTTCTCAGAGATCTCTAGTGATATTTTGACTTGTCGATAGCTCTGAGATCTCTAGTGGTAATTGACTTGTCGATATCTCCAACCTTCATATCTTTATTTGGCTTGTCGATATCTCTGAGACTTCTCTATAATCTTTCCTTGACTTCTTGATAAGTCATTCTTGAGTTCTCGAATGACTTCTCTATAACACTTAATCTGTAACTTGTAGATTTCTTGACTTAGAATGTTTTCCCAAAACAGATTTATTCAACTCCAAGCTTCTTCATACCTTCTCTGAGGCATGATCTTCACGATCTTCTTCCAGAGTTTATTCTTAGGCTTCAGACTATTTACAGAAAAATACTCTAGTCTAATCTAATTACACTTTTAAAGACTTAAGTGATACAATATGAAACACAAACTTAGATTATCATACAACTTACTTAGGGTTGTCAATTTGACTTAGTCTTGTTATAGTACATGCATGTCTTGTACAACAATCTCCCCCAATATGTGAGAAGATTTCTTATCACAAAGTCATGCATGTTAACAAGACTAACCCCAAGTAATAATAGAAAATTAGACTTTTACATAGAAATTGACACAATTGTAACATTCATACATTAGATGATTTCTTGAGTTTAACATATCCACATATTAGAAAAATGTCTCATCTCCTGTTTCTTCTCTAATGAGGTCCTTTAAATTTACAAGTATTTCCAGTTCCTCAATGATTGGTGTTCCTCTTAAAGATTCCACAAGTTTGAGTTTGTCATGTATTGAATAGTTACTTAGTAAATCAATCCTAAATCTTGAGAATGTGCCAGCTTTGACATTTAGAAATTTCCCATCCTTGTTAACTCTGCTCATCCCATTTGCCTTGAGATCTTTAGATCTTTGAATGTATATTTCTATTTCCTCATCATACTTCCTCTTCCTCTCCTCATATTCAGCCTTGTTTCTTCCTCTTCTTTCTTCCCTTTCTAGCAACCATTCAGCCAAAACAGATCTCCATGCCTTAGTTGCAGTAACCTTATCCTTCAGTAAGCTTATCACTCTCTTGATTTATGTGGGTGAAAAGGTGTCCATTAAGTTGCTGCCAAGAAATGTGAATGACCCATCCTGATAGTAGATTCTTACTTCCCTTAGTGTTACAACCCGAACTCTGACCATTTCCTCAGCTAGTTGTTGAAAGTAGTCTTCATCTGAGATGCATCAGTTTAGAGGTAGAAAATCACTTTGATTATAGCAATTCCAGATGGCCCTCTCAGTGACTTGAATTTTCTTAGGTTTTCTCCCAACAAACTTGTAGTGAATTTTGGTTGATATCTTAACAGAAGGTAGGTTTGAGATTTTCTTGAGAAATGTTTGATTTGAGGTGATTGGTATTTTCAGAGAGGTATTAGCAGTTTATTTGTTCAAGTATTTAGGCTTTGAGGTTTGAGGTGGTTCAGTGTTTGAGTTTGTTGGCTTAGAAGGTTGAGCTTGTTTAATTTGGGTTTTTAGGGTTTGTTGTGTGGTTCTGGGCCATCTTGTCTTTTCTTGCTTCTCCTTTCTTCTCCTCTTTTCTAGTAATCACCTTTCTTCTCTTTTTGCTTCTTGTCATTTCTGCCAGTTAACTTTGAAGACTGACTTGGATTTGAGCAAGAAGGTTTTTGCTCATCATGGTTCTGCTCATCATAATCCTTGTCATCTTTTGAATTGTTGAACTTTTGATTTGGCAGCATTGTTTCAGGATTTAAAACAGATCTTTCAAGAATTCTTATCATCTCAACATCCTCAGCCTTCTTGCTCTTTTTGTACTTGAGACTGAAGAGTCATGATCAGCCTCATATTTGATCTTACACAATTTCTTGGGACAATGAACTATTTGCATTCCTTGGTTCTTGGACAGATGTAGGCTACCCCTTTATTTGGATATAGATAGGCTTCAGGAAAAGCTGCTAACTGTGCATTTTTGAGCTGATGAAGTAGTTAGGTGTCTCTAGAATAAATGGATTTACTCTCACCATCATTACATTCAAGTTAATGTCAATCTTCACAACCACTGCCCTAATGAACTTGATGTTCTTGGCCAATGCTCTTTTGTAGGTAATGTAGTTATTTTGAATAGACATCCTCAAGACTGCAAGAAGTTCACTAAATTCTTGATCTTGATTTGGTCCTTCTGCAGCCTTGGTGAGTCTGTCCTTTCCCACATCTTTTGATAACTGAGCTTATGAAGAACTTTGGTCAATTGATGAGATAGGCTCTGTAACACCCCCAGATCCGGGGTCGGGGATCCGGGTCGTCACGGACTTTCTTTCCACAATATCACTTCACTTAATTAATAATAAATAACCTTATGCTATGACCCCACACTAACACACACCACAACCCGTTATAGTATCAGAGATGAAATTGAAATAAGTACAAGTCTTTGAATCCACAATTTAAAAGTTATTACAACCCAAAATGATTACTTGATAATTTACAGTTAGTTGCCATTATCTGCCACAAGTTATAATTATACATAATTTGATTTTCAAAAGTAGAGTGCCTGGTCTACCAATAGATCTACCTCTGCAGCTATAACAGCTACAACATCATCGGAAAGACGCGGGACGCTTCCCACGCGCTTGCGCTGGGTCTGCTAGAGTCTGGCCATCTTTCCTAACTGTTGTTGTGTGATGAAGAAATAAAGCAAGAGTGAGCCTTATAGCTCGCAAGATAATATATAGTGATAACAATAATATAAGTATCTAAATGGATACTTACTAGAATCTTTTATCATGTGTAAGATAATTACTTACTAGATATAAGTAAAAACAAGGGAGGAAGTTACCAAATACTTCACTACACTTATATCATTTATAAAGCTACTTGAACTACCACTGTTCAAAGTATAATGAGCTTTTACCAGTTCATCACATAGATGAGACTACAAGACAAGATTTGAATAGATTAAATCTTTGAAATATTATTAAAGGAAATGAAGTTATGATATACTTCATTAAAATCTGATCTATATATATATATCCATATATACATCTTCTTTATACATTTCCTGAAAACCTCTGTCATGTAAAGTATGAACAGAGTTTGAAACATCCAATAAATTTTGGGAAAGGAAAAGAATTTTGGCATAAACCAGGTATCTCGCTGATCAGGCAAAGATACCAATAAGTAACAATTTCTACTAGTAGATGGACGAATTCCCCACTGGTCATCACCCTGGTCTCAATAGGACCTTATGCTGGACTGCCACTCAGCCACTTATGCATTTGATGGACTCCCACTGAGCCACTTACACTATCATGGACGCCCACTGAGCCCATGTTGCTTATGCCGACTCAATAGATAGACTTACTTCCCGAACGTTGGGTAAGTAATCAATTCATTTACCAAAACTGCAACCTTGTTGCGAATATAAATTACACCACAGAGCCGGATCCCTCAGGTTTTGAGCGAGTATTTAAATCCCCTTAAAAAGGAAGATCTTATATATAAAAATGAGTTTTGGGATCCGCTCTAACTTTTAAAAATCATTTTGAAGACTCGAAAACACTTTAAAGAGTGTTTGGAGTAAAGCTGATTTAATGAAGTAAATCAGTCCCCAGTATATTTAGAAAATGTCTGAATATTATTATTTAAATAATATTCCCATAAAGAATAATCTTTATAAAAATAATTGAAGTAGAAGTATTAAAACTTATACTTGAAACGAGTATTAAATAACCAAAGATATACTTATACGAAAGTACTATCTTTATTTGAATAATCGAAAATAAGTTTGATTATTGACACCTTATTCTTTAATAAAATAAAGAATATATTACAGTAATAAGCAGAGTCATAATACCTCGAATGAATATTATAAATAATATTCATAAAATAAAGGAGTCATACATCCTCAAATGAATATCCAAGTAATATCCAATAATAATATAAAAGAGTCATAAGCCCTCGAATAATATTCGAAATAATATTCAATAAATAATATAAAGAGTCATAAGCCCTCGAATGAATATTCAAATAATATTCATTAAATAAAATAAAGTTATCGAATAAACCTTATTAGATTAATAGTTTTGAAAACTATAACCATATATATATATAAGTATATATATATATATTTATATACATATATACAAAATCTACTCGGGATCCTCGACTCCCGATTTTAGAAAATGTTTTCACCTTTTGGGTCCTTATAATAAGGGTATATGCAAGTTACCGCTATCCTCTAGCATAGGTATTATCAACTGAATCAACAGATATATAGCAAGAATACGAAACAGGCATGCATATATACCATATAACATGCTACAATATATCGCAAGAATTTGCTATCACAAATATGCATTTAACGCAAGATCATGCATATACACAAATACATCACAACAACAGTTATAACGGGTAGAAAACTTGCATGAGCGACTTGGGGTGAAAAAAGGCTCGGGACGAGTTTGGTAACCTATAAACAACAAGTAAGTTGGAATTAAACCAAAGTCACTTGTAAATCTATACTTTAACTAACTTAGACTCTAACGCTTATTTTGCGCTTACTGATTCTCTTAAGTCACTCGAGTACCCTCGGCTCCACCATTTTTAATAATTTAACCTTTACGAGTTTTGGAGCGATTCCTTCGCGAGTGTATTACCAACTGCCTAACACACTTACCAAAAATGTTTCATACATTAATTAACCCTTTTTGGTCTTTAACCTATGTTTCAAAGTAAGGCGAGGGGAAAAGTTTCGTTCGCGAAACGCCGTTACTTGAAACGGTCGTTTCTCCTAAACCGTGCATCGGAATCGAACGAACTACATATCAAAACGAAGCTCGTAACACGAACTATCTAAACATGGCAATGGTCAAAATCTAGCAGGGGGTTATCGGGTCCTAATGTTATGCACAAAAACAGTCTAAAGAAAATCGAACGTTACGACGGCTATGTTTACGCGATTTCCCAATTTAAAACCATTCAAAACCAACCCAATTCAACCTCAATCCAACATACAACCAACATCCATCCTTATCACATCATAACAACCCCAACCAATTCAATTTTAACATTCATACTTATGCCTAAGCTTGAATTTAACTATACTACATTCTTTTAACCAAAACAACAAGATTTACCAATCCGATTCAATACCATTTCAATCCCAAACTCTAAATCACAAACATCAAGCTACAATATCACCCTACTAATCAAAATCATCTTATAATACATAGGAATCTAGGGTTTGGAGATGATATACCTTCCTTGAAGTGGTGGGAGGAGCTAGGAAGCCTTAAGAAGCTTTGAGAAGTCTTAGGAATGCTTGGATCTTCAAGGAAATCAAGAAAAATTTCAAGTTAAAAACTTGAAAACACTATTCATTGTCTTCTTCTTTGATTAAATGAAAAAGATTAAGAAGGAATTGATGGCTTAAACTCATGATATAGCCCTAACTAAGCATAAAGATGATTAGGGAATTAACTCACTAATTTAGGAAGCTTGGATCTTTGATTTTGAATTTCCTTGCCTTTAAAATGTCAAAAAGCCGAGAGCATGAAGAACAATGCCTTGGTTTCTTTTTTTTTGATTTTGATGAAAGTGATTTGCTTGGCTTGGTTGATAGGTTTTGTGTTTGATTTAGTTAATTACCTTGTTGCCCTTGATTTTGTGTGGTTAAAAAGCCACCACATCTCCTTCCTTCCCATGTCATGCCCATGTCATGTGGTGATGTCATCTTTCCCTCCTTGTCCTCTTCTCATTGGTTGGGTGACATCACTCTCTCTAATCCCTTTGATTAACTTCCTAATTGTTTGCCTAATGACCGCTGATCTGTTATACGGTTCGCTTAACTTTCGTTCTCGTTTATCGTTTGAAGGATCATACCCGGGATCTTATTACTTAGGTTCCCTTAACCTTTCTCAATACATTATATTCCTTTTTATGATCCTCTATTATAATCCTTTAATTTAAATCCTTTTTATCCTGTTACCTTATACTCAATTCTCTCCGTATCTAGTGGATTTCCGGGAAAAACCAAAGTGTTCGAAATTGGATTCTGGCGATCTTTACATACACTCATATACCGTATAGAGTACTAATAAAATCTCAGAATATCCATAACAGAACCCCTACATAGTGTGGCATGAAAAGGTTTCTTATTCAGCAAAAACACTATTCACAAGGGTTACAAAAAGTTGAAAATTTTGGTGGTTATTACAGTCTCCCCTCCTTAAAAGGATTCCGTCCCGGAATCAAACAGAAAACAAATGGGGGTACTTTTCTAGCATTGTGCTCTCTAGTTCCCAAGTTGATTCTTCCACATTATGATTCTGCCATAGTACTCTGACTAGCTTGATCACTTTGTTCCGAAGCACCTGCTCCTTCTTATCTATAATCCTTACTGGCTTCTCCACGTAAGTTAGATCTGGATGCATATCCACCTGCTCGTACTCCACTATGTGTCTGGCATCCCGATGATACTTCCTTAGCATTGACACATGGAACACATTATGAACTTGTTGCAAGTTAGGGGGTAAGGCTAGCTCGTAAGCTAACTTTCCAATCCGTCTTAATATCTCAAAAGGTCCAATGTATCTTGGGCTTAGTTTTCCTTTCCTTCCGAACCTCATTAATCCCTTCCAAGGGGATACCTTTAGCAGTACTAAGTCCCCTACTTTATATTCCTTGTCCTTTCGGGCTAGGTCTGCATATTTCTTCTATCTGTCTTGGGCTGCTACAAGCCGACCTCTGATGAGATCCACTATATCTTTGGTCCTTTGGACCACTTCGTGTCCGAGCATCTTCCGCTCTCCTACTTCATCCCAGTATAAGGGAGATCGACACCTTCTTCCCTACAGGGCCTCATAAGGCGGCATTCCGATGCTAGCATGAAAGCTATTGTTATAAGAAAACTCGATCAACGGCAAGTGATCATCCCAACTCCCTTTAAAGTCTATTGCACAGACTCTCAACATATCCTCTAGTGTCTGGATGGTCCTTTCACTCTGCCCATCCGTCTGGGGATGGTACGCGGTACTCATATTTAACTTGGTCCCCGCACATTCCTGAAAGCTCCTCCAAAATCTGGAGTTGAACCTGGGGTCTCGGTCTGAGACAATGGACGCTGGGACTCCATGTCGCGTCACTATTTCCTTAAGGTAAATGTCCACCAGTCTATCGACTGTGTATCTCTCATTGATAGGAATGAAATGAGCTGACTTTGTCAGTCGGTCTATAATTACCCAAATGGCGTCGTGATTCGCTTTCTTCCTTGGCAAGCCTACAACAAAATCCATCGCTATCTGTTCCCATTTCCATTCGGGAATCTCCAGGGGTCGTAAGAGTCCACTGGGTCTCTGGTGCTCTGCTTTTACCCTTTGGCAAGTCAAACATTTGTTTACCCATTCTGCTACGTCCCTCTTCATGTTGGGCCACCAGTAATATTCCTTCAAATCCCTATACATCTTGGTACTTCCCGGGTGAATGGAATACCTTGAACTATGGCTTTCATCCAATATCTCATCTTTAAGCTCTTGAACATTCGGAACCCAAATCCGGTAGGAGTACCTCATTATCCCTTTATCATCTTTCTCAGTATGGATCTCCTCTCCAGTCATTGACTCTCTGCCTTCATTCATTATTTTCTCCTGGCACAATCTGATCTTTTCCAATAACTCTGGCTGCATTGAGATCTCAAAAAGCTTTTCAGTTCCGGTTCCGGTTACCTTTACTTCTATTTCCATTCTCTCAAAATCCCTTATCAATTCTTCCGAAGTCGTTATCATTCTGAGTCTTTCCTTTCTACTAAGGGCATCAGCCAACACATTGGCTTTCCCTGGGTGATAAAGAATCTCACAATCATAGTCCTTGATTAGTTCTAACCATCTCCTCTGGCGCATGTTGAGCTCTTTCTGCGTAAATATGTACTTGAGGCTCTTATGGTCTGTGAAAATCTCGCACTTCTCTCCATACAAGTAGTGCCTCCAAATTTTTAAGGCAAATACTATTGCCGCGAGCTCAAGGTCATGAGTAGGATATCTAACCTCGTATTCCTTCAATTGTCTCGACGCATACGCAATCACTTTACCGTGCTGCATAAGCACACATCCTAATCCTTTGTGCGACGCGTCACTATATATCACAAAATCTCTTTTTCCGTCCGGCAATGCCAATACCGGAGCCGTTATCAACCTTTTCTTTAATTCCTGAAAACTGTTCTCCGTCCATTCAAACTTCTCTGTCTTACGAGTAAGTCGTGTCAAAGGGGCTGCGATCTTCGCAAAGTCCTATACAAATCTACGATAGTAGCCGGCCAATCCTATGAAACTCTTACCTCTGTGGGTGTGGTTGGCCTTTCCCAATTTGAGACCGCCTCTATCTTGGAGGGGTCGACCAATACTCCTTCTTTATTGATCACATGTCCTAAAAACTGTACTTCATTCCGCCAGAATTCACACTTCGAGAATTTGGCATATAACTGTTCCTCTCTGAGTATTCCTAGAGCTATCCTCAAATGCTCTGCATGTTCTGTCTCAGTCCTTGAGTAGATCAAAATATCATCGATAAAACTATCACACATTTGTCCAAGTACTTCTTAAATACTCTATTCATTAAATCCATGAAAGCCGCTGGGGCGTTGGTTAATCCAAAGGACATTACCAAGAACTCATAATGCCCATACCTGGTACGGAACGCTGTCTTGGAAATATCTTCGGGTTTAATCTTTAGTTGGTGATATCCAGTTCTCAGGTCGATCTTGGAAAAATAAACAGCATCCTTTAGCTGGTCGAACAGATCGTCTATTCTAGGTAATGGGTACCTGTTCTTTATGGTTAGCTTGTTCAACTCTCGATAGTCTATGCACAGCCTCATGCTCCCATCTTTCTTCTTAACAAATAAAACTGGTGCTCCCCATGGAGACACACTGGGTCTTATCATACCCTTATCCAAGAGTTCCTGCCATTGGATAGCTAATTCCTTCATTTCTAACGGGGCTAACCGGTAAGGTGCTTTTGAAACTGGCGCCGTCCCTGGGGCCAACTCAATAGCAAATTCAATCACTCTATCGGGTGGTAATCCCGGAAGGTCTTGTGGGAATACATCTTCAAATTCGTTGACTACTGGAATATCTTGTAAGTTAGGCACCTCCTTCTGCGTGTCCACCACATAGGCTAGGTAGGCCTCACTTCCTTTTCGTAGCATCCTTTTGGCCTGGGCCATGGTCAAAAATTTCTGCGTCTGCCTCTTTCCTCTAAATATAACTTCTTTCTTCCCTGGGACATTTAGCTTAACTTTCTTCCCTTTACAGTCTATCTGAGCATCATTGCTAGATAGCCAGTCCATTCCCAAAATTACATCAAACTCCCCTAATTTAAAAGGAATCAGATCAACACTAAAAGATTGCTCCCCTATGCCTATCTCACAGGCGGGGTGAATCTGCTTAACAGGAATAATTTCATGATTGGCTATTTCTACTTGTAAGGGTTCTATCAAGGGTTCAGCCTTAAGTCTTAACTTACGCGCAAGGTCCTTTGATATAAAAGATTTAGTTGCTCCCGAATCAAATAAAACGTTTGCACTGACTGAATTTAGAGAAAGGGTACCTGCTATCACATCTGAATCTTTCATAGCATCCTGGACTGTCATGTTGAAAGTCCTCGCAGTAGGTGGCTTATTAGAAGCAGCCCTGCTTGCTCCCGAAGCTGCTGGTATGTTCATTGGGCATTCCCTCTTCCAATGACCTGGGCGTCCACACTGATGACAAGTGGTGGTTGGAATGACGGCAGGGGTTGATGATGGGCACTTAGTTGAATAGTGGCCTTCCCGACCGCACTTAAAGCAGGTTACAGGCTTTCCTTTACACTCCCCAGTGTGATTCTTTCCACATATGTTACAGGCTGACAATGGGGGTCGAGACTGGTTGGAATAGGACATTCTTGATTTCTGGCCGCCCTGGCTCACACTCACACTCATTGGCCGCTTAAACCCAGTGTTCCTTCCTGGTAGGGACACTGCTCCTCGATTAAATCTAGTTGGGAAGCTCCTCCTGCGGAACCTCCACCCATGCTCATGCTTTTCCTCTTTATTCCTTTCTTCTCTCTTTCCTTCTGCATCTGTTCACTTCCGACTTCTACAATCATTGCCTTTTGTACCAGAGTGGCATAGTCCGTAAGCTCAAGGATTGCCACCCTATTCTGAATCCACAGTTTCAGTCCCTGCTGAAACCTCCTAGCTTTCTTTTCCTCGGTGCTCACAAACTCCGGCACAAACCTTGATAACTCAGTAAATTTCGCTTCGTACTCTGCTACAGACAAGTTATTCTGCTTTAGCTCCAAGAACTTGAGCTCCATCTGGTTTTCCATAAACCTCGGGAAATACTTTCCCAGAAACAACTGACTAAATCTCTCCCAGGTTATAATAGCATCTGTCTCCATGTTTTTCTTGGCCTCCCACCAGTAGTTAGCTTCTCCTTTCAGAAGGTAGGTAGCAAATACAGTCTTCTGTGCCTCATCGGTACTCAAAATCTCAAAGGATTTCTGCATTTCCTTTAACCATGCCCTTGCCTCAACTGGGTCGGCTGATCCGTGGAACTCAGGGGGCTTAAGGGACTTAAAAGCCCTGAAAGAGTTTGCCACAGTATTGTTATTTCCTTGAGGGGGTGGGTTGGGTTGACGTTCCAAATTCTGCCTTAGGAGTTGCATGAACTGGCCCATGAGATCCATGCCCGGGTTTGGTACTGGTTGCTCAACCTCGGTTTCTCCTTCTTCAGCCTCTATCTCAAATCCCTCAACATCATATGTTTCCTCTTCCTCTTCATACAGGGAGTCATCCTGTTCCACATAATCCTCATCTTCCTCTTCACTGTGTTCCTGGTTCCTATCATCCTGGTTATGGCTTCCCTGGTCCTCAGATCCAGGGTTCGCCCTAGTTCCAATCTTTCTTGGCGGTATGATTCTGATAATAAAAAAAATTATTGGGAAGTTCAACGTTAGGTCACAATCATATACAACATTGTGCCTTGCACAGCTTCATAATGGGGAGAACGTATATCGCAATTCTATTATTTTAAGAAAGTTCTAATACGAAGTGCAGTAATAATAATGATAAAAACAGTGATCCCGTCACTAATGAACTGAACCGAAGGAAACAAATATATACATAATGCGAGAAATACATAGTTTGATCTGGTCAAAAGTACAACAGTGCTACAATCATCTGTCCCAAAAGTGATACACAAGAGTCTATTTGTCTAGTCAGAAAAAGGGATGTTATATACAAGTCAACTATCCCGGAAAATTGGTTCTTACTAAGGCCTCGGCTAACTAGACAACTACACTATTCCATCATCAATCCTGAATCACACACCGGAGCGGGTCAGCTCCCATACCCTTTCCATCGCACGACGGAAGATATAGTCGGCCTGCCGCCTGGAGATCCTACCATGCCTGTCCCCCTGATGAGATCTGAGTCTCGCTTGGGACGTGAGCTCTATCCCCGTAAGCTCCCTCCTCAAGGATCGGGGTATAGAAGCCCTAGTCTCATAAGCTCGGGTACGCCTACCCGCCCTCTCTGCATCCAACTCCCTCCTGGTCTCATCCAGTCGGCCCTCGGCAACAGCCACTCGGGTCCTCAGAACATCCTGAACATATCCATGAGCTAACGAAGACTGCCTGTGGGCAGGGTCAAGAGGTGGTGAATCTGGAGCCGCTGAGGGTGCCTCCTCGGTCTGCCTAGGCTCGGAAGTATGGGTCTCTGAGCTGTCATCATCGGGAATCCAGGATAGTGGTGGAGGGGTAGGGGCTCTGACCACCGGAAGTGTGGGTAATGGGGTACCAGCATACACTACCATAGGTCCAACACGCTCCTCAGCTACTGGGACCTCATCTGGGTCCTCATCATCTGGAATAGCAATAACCTCTATCTCTGACTCCTCTGAGGGGTCCTCCTCATCTGAAATAGCAATGACCTCCGTCTCTGACTCCTCTGAGGGGTCATCCTCATCCTCCTCCATCTCAGGCTCCTCCTGATCCTCAACATCTAGCAGTGCCTCATCATGCTCACGCTCGAACATCTCAGGGTCCTCTATCTCAGGCGCCTACACATTAAACGAGCTAAGTTACTATCATGATACTTATAAGGGTTCCCGTAAGGGTTTTAACTGTCAGCACTACTTTAAGTAGTCCGACCATGAACTTGGTAAGAGTTCTTATTATCTTTGTGAGTTTGTTATTATATCGACGCATCATCTCTGAGGTTTATAACGCTTAGCTCTGATACCATTTCTGTAACACCCCCAGATCCGGGGTCGGGGATCCGGGTCATCACGGTCTTTCTTTCCACAATATCACTTCACTTAATTAATAATAAATAACCTTATGTTGTGACCCCACACTAACACACACCACAACCCGTTATAGTCTCAGAGATGAAATTGAAATAAGTACAAGTCTTTGATCCACAATTTAAAAGTTATTACAACCCAAAATGATTACTTGATAATTTACAGTTAATTGCCATTATCTGCCACAAGTTATAATTATACATAATTTGATTCTCAAAAGTAGAGTGCCTGGTCTACCAATAGATCTACCTCTGCAGCTATAGCAGCTACAACATCATCAGGAAGACGCGGGACGCTTCCCACGCGCTTGCGCTGGGTCTGCTGGAGTCTGGCCATCTTTCCTAACTGTTGTTGTGTGATGAAGAAATAAAGCAAGAGTGAGCCTTACAGCTCGCAAGATAATATATAGTGATAACAATAATATAAGTATCTAAATGGATACTTACTAGAATCTTTTATCATGTGTAAGATAATTACTTACTAGATATAAGTAAAAACAAGGGAGGAAGTTACCAAATACTTCACTACACTTATATCATTTATAAAGCTACTTGAACTACCACTGTTCAAAGTATAATGAGCTTTTACCAGTTCATCACATAGATGAGACTACAAGACAAGATTTGAATAGATTAAACCTTTGAAATATTATTAAAGGAAATGAAGTTATGATATACTTCATTAAGTTCTGATCTATATATATATATATATCCATATATACATCTTCTTTATACATTTTCTGAAAACCTCTGTCATGTAAAGTATGAACAGAGTTTGAAACATTCAACAAATTTTGGGAAAGGAAAAGAATTTTGGCATAACCCAGGTATCTCGCTGATCAGGCAAAGATACCAATAAGTAACCTTTTCTACTAGTAGATGGACGAATTTCCCACTGGTCATCACCCTGGTCTCAATAGGACCTTATGCTGGACTGCCACTCAGCCACTTATGCATTTGATGGACTCCCACTGAGCCACTTACACTATCATGGACGCCCACTGAGCCCATGTTGCTTATGCCGACTCAATAGATGGACTTACTTCCCGAACGTTGGGTAAGTAATCAATTCATTTACCAAAACTGCAACCTTGTTGCAAATATAAAATACACCACAGAGCCGGATCCCTCAGGTTTTGAGCGAGTATTTAAATCCTCTTAAAGAGGAAGATCTTATATATAAAAATGAGTTTTGGGATCCGCTCTAACTTTTAAAAATCATTTTGAAGACTCGAAAACACTTTAAAGAGTGTTTGGAGTAAAGCGGATTTAATGAAGTAAATCAGTCCCCAGTATATTTAGAAAATGTCTGAATATTATTATTTAAATAATATTCCCATAAAGAATAATCTTTATAAAAATAATTGAAGTAGAAGTATTAAAACTTATACTTGAAACGTGTATTAAATAACCAAAGATATACTTATACGAAAGTATTATCTTTATTTGAATAATCGAAAATAAGTTTGATTATTGACACCTTATTCTTTAATAAAATAAAGAATATATTGCAGTAATAAGCGGAGTCATAATACCTCGAATGAATATTATAAATAATATTCATAAAATAAAGGAGTCATACATCCTCAAATGAATATCCAAGTAATATCCAATAATAATATAAAAGAGTCATAAGCCCTCGAATAATATTCGAAATAATATTCAATAAATAATATAAAGAGTCATAAGCCCTCGAATGAATATTCAAATAATATTCATTAAATAAAATAAAAATATCGAATAAACCTTATTCGATTAATAGTTTTGAAAACTATAACCATATATATATATAAGTATATATATATATATATTTATATACATATATACAAAATCTACTCGGGATCCTCGACTCCCGGTTTTAGAAAATGTTTTCACCTTTTGGGTCCTTATAATAAGGGTATATGCAAGTTACCGCTATCCTCTAGCATAGGTATTATCAACTGAATCAACAGATATATATAGAAAGAATACGAAACAGGCATGCATATATACCATATAACATGCTACAATATATCGCAAGAATTTGCTATCACAAATATGCATTTAACGCAAGATCATGCATATACACAAATACATCACAACAACAGTTATAACGGGTAGAAAACTTGCCTGAGCGACTTGGGGTGAAAAAAGGCTCGGGACGAGTTTGGTAACCTATAAACAACAAGTAAGTTGGAATTAAACCAAAGTCACTTGTAAATCTATACTTTAACTAACTTAGACTCTAACGCTTATTTTGCGCTTACTGGTTCTCTTAAGTCACTCGAGTACCCTCGGCTCCACCATTTTCAATAATTTAACCTTTACGAGTTTTAAGGCGATTCCTTCGCGAGTGTCTTACCAACTGCCTAACACACTTACCATAAATGTTTCATACATTAATTAACCCTTTTTGGTCTTTAACCTATGTTTCAAAGTAAGGCGAGGGGAAAAGTTTCATTCACGAAACGCCGTTACTTGAAACGGTCGTTTCTCCTAAACCGTGCATCGGAATCGAACAAACTACATATCAAAACGAAGCTCGTAACATGAACTATCTAAAAATGGCAATGGTAAAAATATAGCAGGGGGTTCTCGGGTCCTAATGTTATGCACAAAAACAGTCTAAAGAAAATCGGACGTTACGACGGCTATGTTTACGCGATTTCCCAATTTAAAACCATTCAAAACCAACCCAATTCAACCTCAATCCAACATACAACCAACATCCATCCTTATCACATCATAACAACCCCAACCAATTCAATTTTAACATTCATACTTATGCCTAAGCTTGAATTTAACTATACTACATTCTTTTAACCAAAACAACAAGATTTACCAATCCGATTCAATACCATTTCAATCCCAAACTCTAAATCACAAACATCAAGCTACAATATCACCCTACTAATCAAAACCATCTTATAATACATAGGAATCTAGGGTTTGGAGATGATATACCTTCCTTGAAGTGGTGGGAGGAGCTAGGAAGCCTTAAGAAGCTTTGAGAAGTCTTAGGAATGCTTGGTTCTTCAAGGAAATCAAGAAAAATTTCAAGTTAAAAACTTGAAAACACTATTCATTGTCTTCTTCTTTGATTAAATGAAGAAGATTAAGAAGGAATTGATGGCTTAAACTCATGATATAGCCCTAACTAAGCATAAAGATGATTAGGGAATTAACTCACCAATTTAGGAAGCTTGGATCTTTGATTTTGAATTTCCTTGCCTTTAAAATGTCAAAAAGCCGAGAGCATGAAGAACAATGCCTTGGTTTCTTTTTCTTTTGATTTTGATGAAAGTGATTTGCTTGGCTTGGTTGATTGGTTTTGTGTTTGATTTTGTTAATTACCTTGTTGCCCTTGATTTTGTGTGGTTAAAAAGCCACCACATCTCCTTCCTTCCCATGTCATGCCCATGTCATGTGGTGATGTCATCTTTCCCTCCTTGTCCTCTTCTCATTGGTTGGGTGACATCACTCTCTCTAATCCCTTTGATTAACTTCCTAATTGTTTGCCTAATGACCGCTGATCTGTTATACGGTTCGCTTAACTTTCGTTCTCGTTTATCGTTTGAAGGATCATACCCGGGATCTTATTACTTAGGTTCCCTTAACCTGTCTCAATACATTATATTCCTTTTTATGATACTCTATTATAATCATTTAATTTAAATCCTTTTTATCCTGTTACCTTATACTCAATTCTCTCCGTATCTAGTGGATTTCCGGGAAAAACCAAAGTGTTCGGAATTGGATTCTGGCGATCTTTACATACACTCATATACCGTATAGAGTACTAATAAAATCTCAGAATATCCATAACAGAACCCCTACATAGTGTGGCATGAAAAGTTTTCTTATTCAGCAAAAACACTATTCACAAGGGTTACAAAAAGTTGAAAATTTTGGGGGTTATTACAGGCTCCTTAGATTTAGATTTACTATCATCCCTGGATTGTTGAATCCAAGCCTCAATCTTTCCATTAGTCTTGGAAACAAGCATGATTAGGGGAGTTGGTATTTCTGGCCTCACAGACTCAGGAAGTGCAGGCAAAGGAATATTAAGCTTGCCCATGATGGCTGCCAATGTAACATAATTCTGCATTTGTAAGTGCTTATGGGAGTCCACCAATGTTTGAATGTCTGCTTGTTGACTCTGCACTAGGGTAGTGAGAACATGCACTTGAGCTGTGAGGTTGTCATTTGAGGATTGCAGAGTTGAGACTTGACCTTGAAGAGCTTGAATTTGGAGATTGGTAGATGTGGAAGTAGGTGGTTGAGAGCTTGTAGCTACTGAAGATCCAAAAGTTTCTTCTACATTTGTTGTTGAACCACTTCATGGAGAGCAGTGAAAGATTGTCTGAGATTTTTGACATCTTTTTCCACAGAAGTCAGATCAAGCCTTGCCATTTGGTCAGCAAAATGTTGAAACTTTGAGGTGATCTTGACTTGAGAAGGTATGATCTCATCCATCTTCTCTTTTACCAGCTTCCTTACCTTGTCTTCACGACCAGTCAGCTTAGTTTCTAGAGCTTTACCAAATAGGTGAAAAACTTTGAGTTGAGCTTTGTAAACTTCAGTGACTGCATCATAGACATCTTGTGGAGTCAAGGCCTTGGCATTATTTCCCAGAATGGTGACATATTCATCTCTAAAGTTATCCAAGACCTGATTCATCTCCAAAGCAAAATCCTCAGAGAGCCATGCATCTACATTCCCATATTGCTCTGCATTATTTATAATTTTCTTCTTTGGCTTTTCAACTTCTTCATTGTATGTTAGCAGGATGGCTTGATAGTCCTGGTTGCTCATATCTAAAGTAAGTAGATGCTGTGAAGTGTTGGCTAGTCCATAAATCTGCTCAACAAGAAGATCATCTATAGTTGTAGGTTGAGAGTCAGTTGTCTGCAACCATTGTGAAATGAGGTGTGGTTGTTGAGGTTTATAAGTTTAGGGTTGATTTGTTGGGTGTGAAGGTGACAATATAATAGAACCACCTGTGATAGGAGTCACAGTTTGACTCACAGATTGCTATGTGGTTATGACAAGTTGTTGTTCTCCACCTGTGGTGGGAACCTCCAATTGAATTGGAGGGGATTTGACTAGGTTACTGTCAGTATACCAGCCTCAAACCCTTGTCCTTCTTGCAAAGCACTGTCACGTGAATGTGATATACTTGCCTCTCCCATAGCAGGGTAATTGGCAATTGTACTCCCATCTCCAATTCTTAGAGCAATTTCAGCCAGGATTTTGAGGGGAGTTGAACCTGTGACAGGAACCTCCAATTGAATTGGAGGGGATTTAGATAGCTCCCCCACAGGAGTACTACCCTCAAACCTTATAGCTTGTGAAGGCTGATTTGCACATGAAGGTGCATTTGTGATCACCATGGGGTCTTCATTAAAAACTGATGAATCCCCCATGTTTGTGATGGTGTCATCAAGGTCTACCCCAGCTAGTAGCCTTTCACCATCTAGATTAGATGTCTAGGTGGTTAGCAAGGTTTCTTGAACTAAGTCACTTGAGTGAAGTTGCACTTGAGAATCAGATTCAGGTGCTGTCTAGGAAGAAGAAATTTTAGAAATAAGAGTTTGTTGTTCAGAAGTGAGCGTTAGCAGCTCCCCCTGAATGGATGAGGGAGCTTCAAGGGATGTGCTCTCTTTGTGTGTGCCATCCTTATTTCTCCTCCCATACACTTGAATTTTTTCAAGTGATGGTTGTGCAGACTCTTTACAAGGTTCAATTGGGTTAATGCTCTTTTCAATAGAGACATCCTTTTGAGAGGATGCCTCTAGAGTCTATTTAAGTCCCTTGTTTACAACTACATCCTTTTGAGAGGATATAGAGGTGGCTTGAGTGGCCAACTCAGTTTGATTTGCCTTCTTTGGTTTTCTGACCAAGGGTGACTCCGTTGGTGTTTGTTCCTTACCACTCTCACTCATGATTGTTAGGTTAACCTACTTTCTCTTCTTTTTACTCACTTCACCGTTTTGGGAAGATGAAATGGTTGGTTTCCTAGCTTCTAGAGGTATATAATAAGTGGTCTCAGCCTGGGAAGGCACCTGTTTGTTTTCCTATATTTGTACTTCTACAGGTTCAGAGACCATGGTTGTACTGGATTATGCATTAGATCTCATATCAGGCATAGGGTAATGGTAATTTTTAAACCTCTCCATCATAAATGGAGTGATTTTTAGACTTACAATTACCTTATTATTTGTAGTAAGTGAGCCAAATATAATTTTGGACACTTGCTTACAATTGCCTATTTTTATGTTGTCTATACCATTTAGCAATTATATGTCTGATACTTTATGATTTAAAGTAGACATAGTAAATATAGGAAAGAAAATTTCCTGACCTCTTGTAGATAGGGGCATAGTTAGCCTGGTTTCATGTTCTTCCAAGATCAATTGACCAACATTCAAGTGTCTGTTGTGGGCTATTGAGTACACCTGCTTTTGCACCACACTTAAGATGTTGTCATATCTTGTCTTCCTTCATGTGAAGGCCCTCACTATAGAATCAAACATAAAAGACCATTCTTTCCTTAGGTTTTTTTTGTTCAGACTTGCTAGATTGATCCTTCCACCATATTTGATGAAATCCATGAACTCAACTAGCTCATCCTGTGTTGGCACCTCCATTAGATTTAAAGTTGGAAGACCCAAAGTTGCATTCACATCTTGCTCATTGAACTCTATTTGTTGGCCTCTAGTTGAGTAAGTTACCACCAAGGACATAGAGTTGTCATTCATAACTGTCGTTACCACACATGTTGTCCAGAATTCATGCAGGACATCCAAGTACAGGATTTGGTTAGCAGTTAAAACACCTGCAAGATAAGATTCAGACAAAAACTTGACAAACCCCTTGAAACTGTTAGGGGCTTGGTTAGCATCAGTAAAAGCAAGGTAGTTGCTTCCTTTATTGGGGATATTAGCTCTAACATTATGGAGTACCATTGTTGTTAAGTGAGAAGGAATGGGTAAGAAAAATTAGTGAGAAAGAGCTTGAAAAGAGAGAGAAATCGGTTTGGAATTGAAAAATCTAGGTCACTTAGAATTCTCGAAGGAGTAAGTATGTGATGTCGAGATATCTGAGTATTTATAGTAAAAGCAAACGACTTATCGAGAAATCAAAAGTAGTTGCTTATCGAGAAGTCATTTTAAAAATAGAATTATATATCGAGAAGTCATTTTAATTTACTCTTTTATAGAACTAAAATTAACTTGTCGAGATGTCAAATAAATACTCAGTTTGTCCTAAAATGGACTGAATTATTTCTAATTTCTATTTGAATAAATCCAAATGAATACAAAATAAATTTATCAAGAGTAATTTACCAAAATAATTTATTGAATTTAAATTATTTCAGTTCTGAGTTATTTATAAGTCTAAATGTACTTGTAGAGAACTCTGTGAATTAACACTTATAGAGAACTCTACAATGACTTATCGATGAGTCATAATAAAGCTTATCGAGAAGTCAGAAAATTGACTTGTCGAGAACTCACTAGACAAGTCTTTAAAATGACTTGTCGACAAGTCAATTAGACTTATCGAGAACTCAATTTTTTATACGCTCTTGATCATTTTGATCATGCCTTGTGTTTATTTTACATATTGGAAATATAAATCAATATTTTGACAGTTTTCTTAGAATTGAAAAATTCCAAGCTAAATTTTAACTATTGAAAGATAAATATGCAGAGATTCTCGAAATATTTATAATTCATATTCCAGTTAATTTTCCAATTAAATCAAATTAAATTTAATTTACTAGAAATTAATCTGTTGCAACACATTAGCTGAGTTCTTGCCTTAGGATGAAGAATTTAACATTCCAATTTTACCTTCAAGTCTAGTGAAAGTTACTTCATCCAAAGGTTTAGTAAAAATATCAGCTAATTTTTTTTCTGTTGGAACAAAAATGAGCTCAATGGTACCATTTGCAGCACGTTCTCTAATAAAATGGTAGCTTACATCAATGTGCTTTGTTCTAGAGTGATTAAATGGATTAGCCACAATAGATATTGCACTAGTATTGTCACACATAATTGGAATTTTGTGTAACACCAGGCCATACTCCATTAGCTGATTTCTAATCCAAAGAACTTGAGCACAATAACTTCCAGCAGCTATATATTCCACCTCAGCTATGGAAGTTGACATAGATTGTTGTTTCTTGATATACCAGGATACAAGTGTTTGTCCAAGAAACTGACAACTTCCACTAGTACTCTTCCTGTCAATCCTACATCCAGCATAATCTGCATTTATGTAACCAACAGCTTCAAAACCAGTTCCCTTAGGATACCATAATCCCAAGTTTGGAGTACCCTTCAAATATCTGATATTCATAACCATCAAATGTGATTATTTGGGATTGGCTTGAAATCTTGTATATGAACCTGTTGCAAACATGACGTCTAGTCTATTTGTAGTTAAGTACAACAAAGATCTAATCATTCCTCTATAGTTTGAGATATCTATACTCTTGACCTTTTTGTCTTCATCCAACTTTGTAGCTGTAGACATAGGTGTAAATGCAGGTGAACGATCAACCATACCAAACTTTTTCAATAAATCCCTGACATACTTAGTTTGGATGATGAAAATTCCATCACTTATTCGACTGATTTGAAGTCCAAGAAAGTAACTTAATTTCCCCATCATGCTCATTTCATATTCACTCTGCATAAGCTTAGAGAATCTTTGACGAAGTTTTTCATTAGTAGAACCAAAAATGATATCATCCACATAAATCTGAATTAGGATCATATCACCACTATGCAGCTTGTCGAAGAGTGTCTTGTTTATTGTTCCTCTAGTGAATCCATGTTTAAGTAGAAAATCTGACAATGTGTCATACCAGGCTCTAGGTGCTTGTTTTAGTCAATAGAAAGCCTTGAGCAGCTTGTATACAAAGTTTGGAAATTCTGGATCTTCAAAGCTAGGTGGCTGTTGCACATAAACTTCTTCTTCTAACTCACCATTCGGGAAGGCACTTTTGACATTCATTTGATATACTTTGAAATTTGAATGAGCAGCAAATGGAAGAAAAATCCTTATTGCTTCAGGTCTTGCAACTGGAGCAAAAGTTTCATCATAGTCAATTCCTTCTTCCTGTGAGTAGTCTTTTACAACCAACCTTTCCTCGTTCTTGGTGACAATTCCATTTTCATCCATCTTGTTCCTGTACACCCACTTTGTTCCAATTATACTTCTTTTCTTTAGTGCAGGAACCTACTCCCAAACTTCATTTCTTTCAAACCGATTTAGCTCTTCTTGCATAGCAGATATCCAATCAGGATCAAGTAGAGCTTCTTCAGTTTTTTTTGGCTCAATTTGTGAAAAAAACATGCATGTAGACATTCATTTGCAATTGCACTTCTAGTCCTCACTCCAGCATTTGGATCACAAATTATTGCTTCTCTAGTGTAACTTCTGTCCCACTTTCTGGTGTGAGTTTGTTGACTTGAGTTTTCTGTTTTTTCTTCACCATTGGCATGACTTGCAGAACCTTCCTCTCTTTCTCCCCCTGAGTTTGTGCTATTAATTTCAGGTTCATGAGATGAGCTTCCATTCTCATGATTTACTTGTTCAGTTGACTCTTCATTTGTTCTGTGATTTGTGTTAACTTCAGCTTCATCATCAGAGTCACTATCAATGTTGAGATTTTCAAACTTTAGGGCTTCAACTTCATTTTCATCAAGGCATTCCAATCCTGGGCACTTGTCATCATCAAAAGTAACATATGTGCTTTCCATAATTTTCTTTTGTTCAGTCACATAGACTTTGCATGCAGTTCTCTCCAATGAATATCCCAGAAAAATTACCTCAAAAACTTTAGAGTCAAATTTTCCAACATATTCAGAGTTGTCCTTCAACATATAGCACTTGCTTCCAAACACATGAAGATGCTTCACAGTAGGCTTTCTCTTAGACAAGATTGAGTAGGGTGATTTGCCAAGATTCTTGTTAATGAGCTATCTGTTTTGAGTATAGCATGCAGTGTTCACAACTTCTTCCCAAAAACTAGTTGGCAACTTTGCATCTTACAACATTGTTCTTGCAGCTTCCACTAAAGTTCTGTTCTTCTTCTCAACTACAACATTTTGTTGAGGTGTCCTAGCTCCTGGGAATTCTTGAACAATTCCTTTGTCTTTGCAAAATTCAGTTAAGGTTGCATTCCTAAATTCTGTTCCATTGTCACTCTTCAATCATACACACACTTTTGATCTTCATCCTACTTCTCAATCTTCTTGATGTGTTCAATTATGATGTGTGGAGTTTCATCTTTAGAATTGATAAATTCTACCCATATATGTCTTAAGTAGTCATCCACCATCACAAGTGCATATCTTTTTTTTGAAATTGACTGGTCTAAATAAGTCCATGTGAATAAATTGCAAAGGTGCACTTTTAGAATTCACAATTTTACTTTTGTGACTTGATCTTTTCATTTTTCTCTTTGACAAGTATCACAGACTTCATTTTGAGCAAATTTTAAATTAGGCATGTCTCTCACCAACTCCTTTTGACTAGAGTATTGATTACCTTGAAATTCAAGTGAGATAGTTTCCTATGCCATAGTTTGCTTTGCTCTACCCATGCCTTGGTGTAGAAGCAACAGATTACATCCTCATTTACTGAGTCCAGTCTGCAATAAATAAGCTTGTTTTCCTTGCTCCTTTTAGAGCAACTTCACCAATCTTTTTGCTGATAAAAATGTGTTCCCCTTTGTCAAATGAGACCTTGAATCCTTTGTATGCAAATTGACTAACATTAAGGAGATTCACTTCAAGACCAACTACCAGTGCTACATCTTTAATGACAACATTTCCAGGAAATCAATTTGCCATATCCCATTGTGAAACCTTTGTTGTTGTCTCCAAAAGTCACTAATGGGCCAGCCTTCTCCTCAAACTATGATAGTAGGGCCATATCACATGTCATATATCTTGAGCATCCACTGTCTATGATCTATATGACTTTCTTTTCTTTGCCCTGCACACAATGAGCCTTAGGTGTGTTTAATAACCCAAGCAGTGTTTGGTACTATTCTTTTGTTAACAGATTTGATAGAGGTAGAGTTTGATGATTTATAAAGAATAGAATTCATTGAATGATGGGCATTTTCCTTTTTAACTGAGGACTCAATATCGATTTTCTTAAGATCAACTCTCAGTTTGTGGCAACTTGTCATTAATTTTATGTTGCAAAGTATGCAGTCAAACTTGTCACATAATAAGTAGGGATCTTCAGTTTTTTCCATATTGTACTTGCATGCTCCCACTCCTGGTTTACTAACAACCTTTTTATAAAGGTGAGTTAGATGATTCACAGAGCCACATTTTTGACACTATTTTCTTGGAGTATCTACAACATAGGCAAATTATTGCTCTTGTTTATCCCAATTTTCCCATTTCTATTCTTCTTTTTCTTTCTTGCATCTTCAACTTTTATATCCTTGACATGTGTCTTGGAATCTTGGTTGACCATGAGCTTCATTTCAGTTTTGAAAATTGGAGTTGTTTCTACATTTTTCTTCTCACTGTCCTCATCAGTAATTTTTTGCTTTATGATCAACTCCTCTTCACTGAAATCTATTTCACATACTTTGAACATTGGTGCACCAACCTTTTTCAGCATGGATGGGACATCTTCATTTTCTGTTGCTTTTTCTTTATCACCAATATCTTTCTTGTTGTTGTTCAAAGCATCATAATCAAGACCAATTGCTATGTTAGCACATTGTTTGTTCTTCTCATGGTATTGACCAACCAACTCAGATGGATTCCTGAATGATTTCAGTTTCACCTCATTCTTTTCAATCTTTTCTCTTAACATAGCTTCAGTTTTTGCCTCATTGTACTTGCATGCACCCACTCCTGGTTTACTAACAAGCTTTTTACAAAGGTGAGTTAGATGATTCACAGAGCCACATTTTTTACACTATTTTCTTGGAGCATCTGCATCATAGGAAAACTTATTGCTCTTGTTTATCATAATTTTCCCATTTCTATTCTTCTTTTTCTTTCTTGCATCTTCAACTTTTCTTTCTTGGAGTTGTTTCTAAACTGTCCTCATCAACAATTTCTTGCTTTATGATCAACTCCTCTTCACTGAAATCTATTTCACATAATTTGAACATTGGTGCACCAACCTTTCTCAGCATGGCTGAGACATCTTCATTTTCTGTTGTTTTTTATTTACCACCAACATCTTTCTTGTTGCTTTTCAAAGAATCATAATCAAGACCAATTGCTACGTTAGCGCATTGTTTGTTCTTCTCATGGTATTGACCAACCAACTCAGATGCATTCCTAAATGATTTCAGTTTTATCTCATTATTTTCAATATTTTCTCTTCAAACAGCTTCAATCTTATTGGCACACTTCAGCTTGTTTTTGAAATATTCATTCTCTTGCTTGATTGACTCAAGCTCCACAAGCAGTAGATCCATCTTTTGCTTCTCACTCTCAAGCTTCTCATTAGCATTTGTTAACTTGCTAACTTCCTCAGTAGCTGCTACTAAGCTTGTGTCTATATGAAATATCTCCACACTCATCTTTTCCACAGTCTCCTTTTAAATTAATGGTGGTTAGAGTTGGTACCTTTGATTTTGAATTGGATGCTTCTCCATGCTCAAAAGTCATTAATGCATAGTTTCCAACTTCTTCATTCTCATCATCAACATCAGTGTCATCCCAACTTTTTCCTTCTGCAATATAAGCTTTTCCAGACTGCTTCTTCAAGAGAGCTTCATAGTTTGCTTCCAGTTCAAGATATGCCTTGTCTTTCTTCACCTTTTTAGTCTTTCTGCATTCAGTAGCAAAGTGACCCAACTCATCACAGTTGAAGCACCTTATCTTTGATCTGTCCACGGATCCTGTTTTGTAGCCACCTTTGCTAACTGAATTGTACTGAGTTTTTGGTTTCCAACTGTTGCTGTTGGAAGATTGTCCCTTGCTCTTGAAGAACCTTGGCTTCTTGACTCTTATGTTGTAGAATTTCCTTGCCAAGTAAGCCATAGATTGGTCCATTTCATCAAGCTCATCCAAGGTGTAATATTCATCTTCCACTAGCTCCAGTACAACTTGCTTCTGAGGTCCTTTGTTCTTTTGTTCCATAGCTTGAACAACTGGAACTTGATCATCTTGCTCATCTTCACTTTCTTCTTTATCATTTACAGTTAAAGCACTTGAACCATCAACAACATGTCCATGATGTGCTTTCAATGACTTCCTTTGCAGCATCTCAAGTTCATAGGTTTTCAAGATTCCATATAGAACTTCCAAAGTCATTCTGCTTAAATCTCTTCCTTCTCTTATGGCTGATATCTTTTGTTCAAGATGGTCAGGAAGAGTTAGCAAAAAATTTAGGTTTACCTCCTCAGCTTCATAATATTTATCATGTAGCTGCAAGTCATTTATCAATTTGTTGAACCTTTTAAAAACTTCAGTAATTCCTTCTTTTGGTTTAGCCATAAACCCTTCATACTGAGAAACTAGAATCCTCATTTGGTTTGACCTAACTTCCTCTGTTCCTTCACATAATATCTCTATTTTCTCCCACATCTGTTTGGCCGTGTCACCGTTGATAATGTTATTGTACATTACATTGTCAAATGACTCTATCAAGATCAGCTACAAGCCACTATCTAGAGAGACTTTTTCTTTTTCAGGCTCAGTATATTCTGAAGGATCTTTAGGAGCATAATATGCTGGAATAACCATGTCTCCATCTGTAGATTCCTCAACTCTTACCATGGGGGTGAAAGGCCCATTCTTGAGGATCTGAATGTATAATGGATTGGCCATCCTTATGAACAATATCATTTTCTTTTTCCATAATGTGTAGTTAGATATGTCAAAGGTAGGGATTTTAATACTGCTCAGCTTTTGTGTATTCATTCTTCCAAGATCCTTAATCTGTTTGCTTTTAGATTTTGCTCTGATACCACTTGTTGGGTAATGAATACAACACGGGGGGTGAATATGTTTTAAACAATTTTAATGGCTTTTTAAACTTTGAAGTATGGTGAACAAAGTTATCTGTATTGTTGAGATAATATGCTTTAACAGAATAATTAAAACATGCACATGAACACACTTATCTTTCAAAACTCACTTAATTTTATATTAAAATCAAGCTAGTGTTTTGCTACAAATTTTCGGGTTCTTAGTATATTAAGAACTCGGCTTCTGTCTTGAGAATAACAAGATATTTTAGATCTATTTGTTACAACAAAAACAAAGCATCCAGTGTTTACTATATAGAACAGTAAACACTGGTTTTACACAACATGTAATAGCATGTACTAAACCCTACTTTTGGATAACTAAATCTTTCTATTTTTGGCTTAGTATATCTTTGCAAATCTTTCATGTCTGTGACTTTACTTTGTCAGTTAATCTTGGCTTTTGATCTTCTACTCTTCAAGCTGCTTTTGTAGACTTATCAAATCATTGATTGATTTTTTTGTTGATTGATAATCCTGGATATTAAACTGATCTGTATTCTGTACTTGAGCTTTACATCGAGAACTCGAGTTAGTCATATAGAGAATTCGACATCTCAATAAGTATAATGACTTATCGAGATCTCTTATTACTCTATAGTTATTTTGACCTATCGAAGTCTCTAAGTTCTCCATAAGGGAATTTAGCTTGTCGAGATCTTTAATTTTCTGCATGTAGAATTGACTTATGGATATCTCCAATCTCCATGTCTTCAATTTGGCTTGTCGATATCTCTGAGTTCTCTAATGCAGAAATGACTTGTCGATATCTCAGAGATCTCTAGTGATATTTTTGACTTGTCGATATCTCTGAGATCTGTAGTGGTAATTGACTTATCGATATCTCCAACCTTCATATTTTTATTTGACTTGTCGATATCTCTGAGACTTCTCTATAAGCTTTCCTTGACTTCTCGATAAGTCATTCTGGAGTTCTCGAATGACTTCTCTATAACACTTAATCTGTGACTTGTAGATTTCTTGACTTTGAATGTTTTTCCCAAAACGGATTTATTCAACTCCAAGTTTCTTCAAACTTTCTCTGATGCATGATCTTCATGATCTTGTTCCAGAGTTTATTCTTAGGCTTGAGACTGTTTACAGAAAAATACTCCAGTCTAATATAATAACACTTTTACAGACTTAAGTGATTCAATACAAAACATAAACTTAGATTATCATACAACTTACTTAGGGTTGTCAATTTGACTTAGTCTTGTTATAGTACAGGCATGTCTTGCACAACAGTATCATGTTGAACTTGAGAAGCCTGTTGTTGTTGTCTTAACAAGCACTAAGTTGGAGACTTATAAGAGTATGTTTTTGCATATTATAACACCTTGTGTTATAACAAGCACAGTTTGCATATTAATAGAACAAATTCTTATTTGCTGAAGAATGAATACTTATTGTAAAAAGTTTTTGTAGATTCTGTCCAAATTAGTATGTTAGATATATTTGATAATGTCATGGCTAATATGTCTTATGTTTAGCTTTCAGATCTTGTGTGAACAGGATAGATCAGTACTTAAATGTTGATCAGTGCTTATACTGGAAGTCAGGACTTAAGGATATCAGTACTTATATTATTAGGAGATAATCATCAGAAGATAGATATCAGAACTTAAGTGCTGAAGGACGATCAGATAAGGACAGTAGCTGATTAAAGGAAAGAAGATAGAGATAAAACATAAGAAGAGATATGCATGAAGAAGGAATTCCATGAAGAATCGAATACTTGGAATAGAAGATATCTGATTGATATATTTTAGGAAGCAGAATTATATTCCATATCAATTAGCGATTATCTTGTAACTGTGTAATATATAAACACAGGCATAGGGTTTACACTATAAGTGTTATCATTATCGAAGTTATTAATATATATAACCCTAGCAGCTCTCGTGATATTTGTTCATCACTGAGAGGTAACAGTTCCATATTGTAACAGAGTTTATTGTTTCAATAAAGTTTGTTTTCTGTTACTCAAGTTCTTTAAGTTCGATTTGAGTGTACTATACACTGTATTCACCCCCTCTACAGTGTGTGTGTGTGACCTAACAATTGGTATCAGAGCCTATCTGTTAACTTACATACAGTTAAAGATCCAAACACAATCATGTCGGACACAGAAACTCCAACTAAGCCTACCACAACTGAGGAACCACCAAAGACACAAATTCAGAGTCGGTATGAGACCATCAGAGTTCCCATACTGAGACCATCTGAATATCCCATATGGAAGGTAAGGATGACCATGTTCCTGGAAGCAACAGATCCAGAATACCTGGATAGAATCAAGGAAGGTCCTCATAAACCAACCAAACTCGCTGTTGTAGTTGCAGGTGAAGCAGCAATGACCGTACCAAAGGAGAAGAGTGATTATACTGCTGAGGACATAGCATCAATTGCTAAGGATGCTAAGGTACGACACTTACTGCATAGTGCCATTGATAATGTAATGTCAAACAGGGTAATCAACTGCAAGACTGCTAAGGAGATATGGGATGCTCTGGAAACAAGATGTCAGAGAACTGACACAATTAAGAAAAATAGAAAGACAATACTCACTCAAGAGTATGAACACTTTGACTCAAAGACTAATGAGTCATTGAATGATTTATATGATAGATTTGTCAAACTTTTGAATGATTTATCATTGGTTGATAAAGAGTATGATCTTGAAGATTCAAACCTTAAGTTCCTGTTAGCTCTTCCTGAATGCTGGGATTTGAAGGCAACGACAATAAGAGACAACTACAATCTTGATGAAACAACTCTTGACGAAATCTATGGAATGCTCAAGACACACGAGCTGGAGATGGAACAAAGAAGCAAGAGGAAAGGAGGAAAGTCAAGGACAGTTGCTCTTAAGGCTGAAGAAGAATTCCCAAAAGCAGCTTCCTCAAAGAAAGACAAGGGTAAAGCTCTTTTCATAAAGTCTGATACTGAGTCATCAAGTTCTGAGAGTGATGATGACTCAGATTCTGAAAGCTTGCCTGAGACTGATGCTGATGAGGAGATGATGAAGCTGTGTGCTCTTATGGTGAAAGGAATCACAAAGATTGCATACAGGAAGTTCAGGAAGGGAAAGAAGGTTTCCAGGAAAAGCATAATTTCTGATAAGAAGAATTTCAGAAGATCTGAAGGCAGAGGAGGAAAGTCTGACAGAGGAGATTACACCAATGTTAAATGCTATAACTGTGGTGAGAAAGGCCACATATCTCCTGACTGCAAGAAGGTAAAGGGTGACAGAGGCAAGGCTCCTGTCACAAAGCAGAAAAGCTGGACAGACACTTCAGACTCTGAAAGTGAGGAGAACTATGCATTGATGGCAAATGCTGATAAAGAAAGTGCTGAGAGCAGTTTTGAAGCTGCTGAAACAAAGGTACCTCAGACTACTTATGCTTTTCATACTGATGATATTAATGAGTTGAGAAGATATCTTAAAACCATGTTTGTTAGCTATAGAGATCAAACTTTAACATGTGAAAGATTAACTTCTGAAAATCTTGCATATAAGAAAAGAAATGATTTTTTAGAAAAAGAATTAGTCATATTCCATCAAACTCAGAAGGATAGAGATGATGCTTTTTATGTTAGGGATGAAGTGCTAAAAATGAATGAATCTCTAAAAACTGAGTTAGAAAAGGAAAGAGAAATAATCAGGATTTGGACTAACTCTGGCAGAACAACTCAAAATTTGCTAAGTAGTGAAAATTGGAAAGAGGGCTTAGGTTATGGAGAAAATAAGAATGATAAAGGAACTGAAGAAATTAAGCCTGTTGTTAAGCAAAAGCCAAAGTTAAAACCTGTTAAGTTTGTAACTGTAAAGTCTGATAATGAGAAATCAGAAGTTAAAGAGGAATTAACTTCTGACAAACTAAAACAGGAAAAGATAGCTGAAGTAAACATAGGCTTAATGACAAAGAAGCAGCTTAAACATAAGCTGAAAGATGTCAAGAATGCAAACAAGGTAAAATCACCTAGGAAAAATAGGAATGGAAAGGAAGGTGTGAATAAAAGCAATGATTATAAACCTGTTCCTGATGCACCTAGGAAAACATGTCATAACTGTGGAAGTTCTAACCATCTGGCTTCTTTTTGCAGGAAAAATAAGAATATTAACTCCTTACCTTCGAAACAGGAGTTAAGAGTCAGTCAGTTAGATACAAACCACAAAATCCTTGTTTTCATTGTGGTAGTTTATGGCATTCCATTTATACTTGTAAGGAATATCATAGTCTGTACTATGATTATTATCAAATAAAACCTTCTTTGAAGAAAGTTTCCATTGTTCCTTCTAGTATAAATTCTGATTCAAAGTCTGATAATGTAAATTCTGATAAGAAAAATGTTAACATAAACTCTGATGCTAAATCCGCTGCAAATGTTAACAAACTTAATAAGACCAAAGGATGCAAGCAAGTCTGGGTCCTTAAAACTAATAATTAGTGGTCCTTATGATTGCAGGGCAACAGGAAGAATATTCTAGTTCTGGATAGTGGATGTTCAGGTCATATGACTGGAAATAAGGCCCTGCTATCAGACTTTGTGGAGAAAGCTGACCCAAGTGTTTCTTATGGAGATGGCAACATTGGAAAAACATTGGGAAATGGCAATATCAATCTTAGGAATGTCATCATTAAAGAAGTAGCTCTGGTCTCAGGACTTAAACACAACCTTCTGAGTATAAGTCAAATCTGTGACAGAGGTTATCATGTTGATTTCTTTGAAGAACACTGTGAAATTGTGAGTAAATCTAAAGGTAAAGTTGTTCTGAAAGGATATAGACGTGGTAACATTTATGAAGCTAAGCTTTCAACAAGTGTTGATGGCTCTACAATCTGTCTGTTAAGTAGAGCATCAATTGAAGAAAAGTGGAATTGGCATAAGAAACTCTCTCATTTAAATTTTAACAATATAAATGAACTGGTCAAGAAAGATCTTGTGAGAGGATTGCCAAACACAGTATTTGCTCCTGATGGTCTTTGTGATTCATGTCAGAAAGCCAAACAAAGAAAATCCTCATTCAAGAGCAAGACTGAATCATCAATTCTTGAGCCTTATCATCTTATACATGTTGATCTATTTGGTCCAGTAAATGTCATGTCTATTGCAAAGAAGAAGTATGCGTTGGTCATAGTGGATGAGTTCACCAGATACACATGGGTGTATTTCTTGCACACAAAAAGTGAAACTGCATCTATCTTGATTGATCATGTCAAACAGCTGGATAAAATGGTCAAAAATTCTGTGAAAATTCTAAGGAGTGATAATGGCACTGAGTTCAAGAATCTGATAATGGAAGAGTTCTGTAAAAGCCAAGGAATAAAGCAGGAATTTTCTGCTCCTGGAACTCCACAGCAAAATGGAGTTGTTGAAAGGAAGAATAGAACTCTCATTGAAGCTGCACGTACAATGCTTGAAGAAGCAAAACTTCCAACCTATTTCTGGGCTGAAGCTGTGCAGACTGCTTGTTTTACTCAAAATGCAACACTCATTAACAAGCATGGAAAAACACCATATGAGATGGTGAAGAAAAAGAAGCCAAATCTGAAATATTTTCATGTATTTGGATGCAAGTGTTTTGTTCTCAAGACTCATCCTGAACAACTATCAAAGTTTGATCTAAAAGCTGATGAAGGAATCTTTGTTGGATATCCACTTTCCACAAAAGTCTTCAGAGTCTATAATTTGAGA
This sequence comes from Apium graveolens, assembly GCF_009905375.1. Classification (NCBI taxonomy): domain Eukaryota; kingdom Viridiplantae; phylum Streptophyta; class Magnoliopsida; order Apiales; family Apiaceae; genus Apium; species Apium graveolens. The sequence goes on from NC_133648.1 coordinate 261,812,625, forward strand.
ACAAAAGTGGTCATGGAATCTATCAATGTCTCTTTTGATGACAAGAAGATCACTGGTCTTAAAGATTTCGTTGATCATGATCAGCTGAGATTTGAAAATGAAGACTCATATTCTGATACTGAAAAACCTGACAGTCTAAGTCCTGATACTACAAACTCTGACGGATTAAACTCTGATGTTATTGAAACTGTGGTGACTACGTTAAAGGAAGATGCACCTATGCAGGGGGAGCATACTCAAGATTCTACCACATCTCAAGAAACATTAGAACATGCATCTGGCTCTTCAAGTTCTGATTCGTCAAGTTCTGATACGCCAAGTTCTAATAGTGCTGAAAATCTAAATACTGAAGAATCCAACACAGAGAGCATAGTTTTAGGGGGAGCATCAGAAAATGAAAATGAAGATAGCATGGATCATGGGGGAGCATCCAGTTCTAGAGAAAACATTCCATCTGCAAAGAAGTGGACAAAATCACATACACCTGATTTGATAATTGGAAATCCTGATGCAGGTGTCAGAACTAGAACAAGTACTTCAAATGAGTGTCTATACAATTCTTTTCTCTCTCAGACTGAGCCAAAGAAAGTAGAAGAAGCTCTTCAAGATGCTGATTGGGTGCAAGCAATGCAGGAAGAGTTGAATGAATTTGAAAGAAACAAAGTCTGGACCCTAGTGCCAAGACCAAAGAATAGATCTGTTGTTGGTACAAAGTGGGTATTCAGAAACAAAACTGATAGTGATGGCACAATTACAAGAAATAAGGCAAGGCTGGTTGCAAAAGGATATTCTCAACATGAGGGAATTGATTATGATGAAACATTTGCACCAGTTGCTAGGTTAGAAGCCATAAGGATATTTTTGGCTTATGCTGCTCACAAAAAGTTTACTGTCTTTCAAATGGATGTGAAAAGTGCTTTTCTCAATGGAGAATTGGAGGAAGAGGTATATGTTGAACAACCTCCAGGTTTTGTAGATACCAAACATTCAGATTATGTCTACAGGCTTGATAAAGCACTTTATGGACTTAAGCAAGCTCCTAGAGCATGGTATGAGACTTTAGCTCAGTTTCTTTTGGAAAGTGGATTCAACAGAGGGACAATAGACAAAACACTGTTCTACCTCAACCATGGAAAGGACTTACTTTTGGTCCAGATTTATGTTGATGATATCATTTTTGGATCTACAAATGACAAACTTTGCAAGAAGTTTGCCAAACTAATGCAGTCAAGATATCAGATGAGTATGATGGGGGAACTTAGCTATTTTCTGGGCCTTCAAGTCAAGCAGAATGAGGAAGGCACTTTTATTTGTCAAACCAAGTACACCAGAAACTTGCTAAAGAAATTTGGAATGCAAGATTGTTCAAGTGCATCCACCCCAATGGCCACTGCAACCAAACTGGATAAGGATACCGGTAAATCAGTAGATATTACTGACTACAGAGGTATGATTGGCTCTCTACTCTATCTAACTGCTAGTAGACCTGATATCATGTATGCTACCTGTCTTTGTGCAAGATTTCAAGCAGATCTAAGAGAACCTCACTTAACAGCTGTAAAAAGAATCTTTAAGTATCTTAAAGGAACAGCTGCTCTGGGATTATGGTATCCTAGAAAATCAGATTTTAAACTAATAGGTTACTCAGATGCAGATTTTGCAGGTTGCAAAATTGACAGGAAAAGCACAAGTGGAAGCTGCCAATTTCTTGGAGGCAGATTGGTTTCTTGGTACAACAAGAAACAAAAGTCAATTTCCACATCAACTGCAGAAGCAGAGTATATTGCTGCAGGAAGCTGCTGTGCACAGATTCTTTGGATGAAGAATCAATTACTGGATTATGGGTTAACATACTTTAAAATCCCTATTTACTGTGATAATCAAAGTGCTATTGCTATGACAGGTAATCCAGTTCAACACTCAATGACAAAGCACATCAGCATCAGGTACCACTTCATCAGGGAACATGTGGATGAAGGTACAGTGGAATTGCATTTTGTTCCCACAGATCAACAGTTGGCAGATATCTTCACAAAACCATTATGTGAAGCTACTTTTACAAGATTGGTAAATGAACTTGGAATGGTTTCAGGTTCTTTCTTTAAATCTGCTTAGACTTGTTCTGTGTTATCAGACTTTATGCTTAGTATTTACAGAATTAATATCATTGTGTATTCTGTGCTAAATTGATAAATGTCTTTAAGTACTGACTGTTGTCTGATATATGTTTCTAAACTCTGATAAGTGATATGTTTGTTTTAGTACCTATTCAATCCTATGAGGATAACTGTGCTAGATACTGATCTAGTAGTCTTCAATAAACAAATGACTCCATGAAAGAAGTAATTATTTCAATGGAAATCTTATGACACTAGCAAATTCTGATAATTGAGCTTAGTTAAGTTTACTTTGTATATCTTATTACTAAGTCACAAATTAGAATAATGCTACTCATTTGTTAAGTTCTGATACTAGTAAAACTGCTGAGTGCACTAAGTGCTGATAGACCTCTCTTATCAAAAGAAAAAGCAAAAAGATTAAAGAATAAAATCAGGTACTCCTTTGAGATCTAGAGTAAAAATGTGAAAGGGACGACCCAAGTGCATTGCTGGTATTAAGTAAATATGCATTAGAAAAGCAAAATATTTTCTTGGTGACTTTTCACACTCTATGATTACTGGAGAAATACTCTGATAATAGCATAAATTCTAATAAACAGTCGTGACTCACTTACACTGAGAAGCCACTGTAAAATAGAATTTCAAAGGATGCATAAAATGAGCACAAAACAGATGAGGTGGACTCAAGCATGAACTCATTCATCAGTAGGTTTCAGGACAATGACAGATCTTTAGCAAAATTTTAGTTATGCCTTATTTCTAAGATATACTGAAGTGAATCAGCCTTTACTCTTTGTCTTTTTTTAGCTTAATGCACACACTAATCACTCCATCTGAATGATGAAAATTTCTGTAGTGGTCTATGTTATTTTAGATAAACAGTCATTGTGTCATTTTTGCACAAATTCTGAGGACAAGTTCTAAGTTCCACGTTCTGATGATTAAGTTCTGACGTCCATAACTCAGAACTTGTATGAGTATTTACTAAGATGGGCATTCCTTTTTCGAGTTAAGAAATTATGTTCTGATGACTGTTAAGTTCTGGTATAGGTCTAAGTTCTGATTTCTCAGTCTAATCCTTTACTTGGCTTATCTGTGAATAAAATTTGATAACAGTCTCAGTTCGAACTCGAATATGTTGAAGTGGAAGATTAATAGTCACTATGATTAGGATTAATGGTATTTGTACTTGTACAGTCCATTGTTTCTTGTGTCTTGTGCAGTCTAGACCATGCTTCCTCTTTCCAATGACTGTTACTCTTTTTCAAAGTCTAGGGAGACGAGGTAGAATTAATTCTACCTGTCAGCATTAAATATCTTTGCATCTCTTGGCATTCTCTTGCCTATTTAAACAACCACTTCACATTAGTCTTTCCATCACATTCTTCTCACACACTTATCCTTCTTCTTCTGTCAAAAACACAATGGTTCGATACAACATGTTTTTGAACACACAAACCTTCACAATGGAGCTCAGTTGTGCTGACTGGCAGCAGGAGTGGCATGTAACAGCCATTCCTGAGGAGATCTGGGACTCTGTCCCACAAGAGGTGCTAGCTCACCTTCTATTCTTCGAGATGGATTATCATCGCCATCTGGAGCGCCTGGAGGAGGAAAGGCGGGAAGCTATCCGTCAGCAAGAGCGAATCATATGACTCGCCATCTTGTTCGTCGAAGATAGGAAGAGGAAGATGACTTAATCTCATCTTCTTCCTATTCTTCTTCATCCTCAGCTTTGTCAGGCTTCTTAGCTAGGACTAAAGCTGTTGACGTTAGGATTAGAAGCTTAGGGAAAATCTTGTCTAAGTACTGATGTAATTTTCATTTCATCAATGTATTGTCTTGATATATTAATGAAAGTTGTTTTTACTTCAAGATTTTGTCTCTGAGTTATTTTATCTTGTGTTGTTAAATCTTGCTTGATATTCTAATGACCATTTAAATTTTGTCTTTATTTAAGTTCTGATTCTTTGTCAGCACTTATTCATCGAAACTATCTCGGTCATTTTTAACATGATTCATTTTCAGAATATTAATGTTGCAGTGAAAAATACTTCAATCAGTGCTAACGGTTTAAATTTTGAATTAAAACTGTGTCTCTTGATAAATGGAACGGTTTTTCCTTGAAACAAGGCAACTGGGTAAGTAATCATTCCTGTTTTCTCGAGCCCAGTAACTATCCGTTAATACTGCATGTCTGACAGGTGTCCAACGGTAATATTTTTTTGTATAAGTACAGCAGAGAGAAGATTTCTGTAATCTTTTTAATTTCTTCATCTTTTATCTCTCTTCTTACTTTTACTCTCATTCACTTTACTTTTTCCGTTGTTTTCATACAAATATTATCTCAAACACCTAACAGGCATACTTGAATCTCAATATTTTTTCACATGGCACCAAAGGATTTAATCATTGATGGAGCAAAGTTTGTTCCAAAAAACTATGCTGCAATTCTTGATCATGCTGAAGCTCCATCTGAATTGCACTTTGTGCAAGATCTTCTTGCACATAGTGAGGTTGGGTACGCCTTAACTTAGCTTGAATTATTTTTAAGTCAACAAGTTCTGCGGTTCTGGAGGACTGGAGTTTTTGATGATGGTGGTAAACGAGGAACTCCCAGTATTATCTTCCAAGTGGGTGATTCATCCTATGTAGTCACTCCTGGTACAGTACGAAGAGCATTACATCTTCCAGAAGATTCTACCTTCTCTATACCAGAGGAATCAGAACTTCGAGGGTTAATGACTGAATTGGGATATGAAAAGAGTCTGACGAAACTTGGACAGTTGAAACGGGCTAATATCAGAAGAGAATGGAGTTTCTTCTTCGATTGCATCACCAAGGCTTTTGGCAATAAGTGTTCAAATTTTGATGCCATCCCAATTCTGAGTCAACACATCGGGTATGCTATTATTCATCAAACTCATTTTGATTTTGCAACTGGGATAATTGGTTTTATTGGGGATAGGATGACAGAGGATCGAGATGTTGTTTATTTTGCTAGATTCTGTCAACTTATTTACACGTACTGTACTGCTGAACCCTAGTTAGTCAGCAATCAAACCCCACCTTTTAAGGTTGCAAAAAGGTACTTTAACGACCTGATAAATGCTGACACAAAGAAATCAATGGTGAGACAATTACAGATTCCTCAGTCTGTGAAACAGATTCTGGTAAATGCTGATCCTGCTACTTACAAATCTGTTTACTCAAATGTTCAACCAACTCACCATAACCAAAATCCATCAACCTCAGTACCTACCTCTCATTCTACTCAACCTACCCTCAGAACTTATCTCCAATCATATCTCTCCACTTCACAGACTGCTCAACCTTCTTCTTCAGCACCTACTGTGAAGCCTACATCCTCTACGCCAAAGAGAACAAAGACTGTTCCTCACACATCTCAAAAGAGGAGGAGAATTACTTTGAGAGATGAATCAGATTCTGAGGATCAGATTCCTTCTTCAGAACCTGTAGTCAATGAAGCTGAGAAGGCAACTTCTCAGAAGGATTCTGCATTTGGGGGTTCTAGGCTTCTCAAGAGGCTTAGACGTATGACGGTTCCTGACACTCCCAAGGAATCCAAATCAACAAGGAAGTACAAGAAACAGAGGGCACAAAGGCCAGTTTCAGATGATGAGGAGAAAGCAGCTAAGGAAGGGGATCAAGAATCTCTGATCTCACAAGACAAGGAATTTGCTCCAGTCACTTCTTCTCCATCAACTCCATCTCAGGAACCTGTATCTGACAAGGCTAATTCACCTTCTGTGTCTCTTGTTGATCCAGGCACAAGTGCTGAAATTGATATTCAGAACCTGGTTGTGCCTGAAATACTTTTCTTAAAAGCTCCAACATCAAATAATCCTTCCACAACACCTGTTACTGATGCTGTTCAAACTCCTGAGTTATCACTCACACCTTCTTTGCATCAAGATGCTGATGATCAGATTTTAGGTGAGCATCAGGATATGGCTGTTAATCAGAACTTAATATCAGATCAGCAATTAGAGGATGCTGAAGCCTCCATTGCTACTCACACTGTTGTCTTATCAGAAGATACTGATTCTCTAAGTTCTAATGCTGCAAATGTTGGAGATACTGGTGAGGCTGCTACAACTGTAGATGCTGATGAAGCAGGTCCTTCAGGACATACTCCTCCACTGACTCTTCCAAAGTCTGAACTGGTAAAGGAGTTTGTTATCGGGGATGCACCAGTACCTTGGAGTGAAACTCCTGCAGGTCAGGAGTGGACTAAGGAATGGAACTTAGTTTCCTGTGTTCCAAATGCTTTATATCTTGCTGAGAACTTGACTAAAGCTGATGAAATGTTACATTCTGATGATTTTAAAACCCAGCTTAGAGTCACTGCATTGAGTACTAAACATTTACAAGGTCTTCATTCTAACACTCATGCAGAGCTACACAAGATTCGGGAGAACTTTATCAAACAGGAACAAGTTTGGAAAATTGATAAGAAAAAGTTCTTCCAACCTACCATTGACAGAGTTGCTTATATTGAGAAAACTCAAGAGAAGCAACAAGCTCAGATTGATCAAATTCTGACAAACCAAGCTTCTCAGCAATCACAACTTACTGAAATCCAGACCTCAGTGGAACTACTTATCTCTCTTTTATTACCTGCTGATGCCAAAAAGGGGGAGAAGGTAATTAAGTCCAAATGCAAAACCAACAAGACACTGCAAGGAAAGGATGATGGAAAAGATGACCAAGGAAACTCTGGAATGGGTAGTGGTCATAGTCAAGGTAGAAGGTTTACATCAAGATAAGATAGTCACAGAACAAGTTCTGATACTGGGAAAAGAATAAGTTCTGCTGCCGGTAAAAGGATAAGTTCTGATGAACTTCTAGATCTTGATGAGGAAATGTCAAAATAGTTATTTCTTCAAGAAAATCCAGGGATGGACTTGGAAAGTTTAAAGAAAGAAGAAGCCAGACTTAAATCAGAGAAAGTCACATCTGAATCTGAAGCTTCTGGTAAAAAGTTACTTCGAAAACCTAAAGGCATTGTGATCAAAGAAAGGATACATACTGAAGAAACTTTGACTAGATCACAACCACAGATAGATCCAAGATCCAAGGGTAAAAAAAGGTTGGTGAACCTATCAAGCCTTATGTATCTCCTGAGAAAGAAGAAATTACTGATGGAAAAGATGATCTTGCTCTGACTTCAAGAAAAGTTCTTAAAACAACCTCTGACATGGCTCAAGTTGTTCAGAGTCAAGAAATTGTAAGTTCTGATATTCAGAAGAAGCAAGTAACCTCTGACAGTGCTCAAGTTAACTTGATATCAGAAATAGATCTAAAACCACTCCTACCAGGATTCACTAAAGCAAAACAGACTCAATCTTTGAAGACTACTCCAAGTGGTTTGAAGCAAGAGTAGTTACTGGAAAGGAAGCTAGAGATAAAACTGGATTGGGAAGTGCTGATGAAAGAAGAGTACACAACACCTACCGATGATCCAACTTCCTTGAGTGAACCAGGTATTGGAGCAACTCCTGAGAGATTGAATCAACTAGAATCTGTACAGATGGTTTACCATACCTACTTGAAAGAATACATCAGGTTGTATTTCATGACAGATGGTAGGGTTTATCATATAAGACAAAATGCCATTCCTTTGAAGTATTTTGAAGGAATTGGAGCATGTACTTTTCTTACTTCAAGTGGATGACAGAATAACAGAGACTGCTGCAAACTACTTAAAAGAACAGATTCAGAGACAGAAAAGGCTTTATTCTGTTAAGTCTGACAGCAGATATGTTTCCAAAGTACAGAGATCACAATGGGGATATTGTTGATATGAAGCCTAATACTGCACAGATCAGAACGTATCTTAGTATTAAAGGACTTGAATTCAATCTTGAATCTGACAAAGCTTATGTCATAAGACTAGACCAGGAGTTAAGGAAAACAAAGATTATGATCTCAGAGCTGCAATCTTTCAAACTGGTAAAGATACTGCAGAGCTTAAAGGGTGTTAAAAGGAGAATGATTGATGAACTAAGATATGCTGAGAAATGTTTGTTGAAGAACTATCTCAGAACAACTCCTGACATCAGAGAGATCAGAAGTTGATGAAGCCAAGTCGAAGATCTACAACTGCTTAAATTCTGATATTTATGCAGATTGAAGTTGTTATCAGAAGTTGAAATTGGTAAAACTTTAAGGACTGTAAGTTGTAGTTATCTAGTCTATGTCTCATAGCATTTTGACTTAAGTGTTTTTGACATCATCAAATATATGTTTAACTTGTATATTTGTTAATTTACAAGTTGGGGGAGATTGGTTAGATATATTTGATAATGTCATGGCTAATATGTCTTATGTTTAGCTTTCAGATCTTGGTGAACAGGATAGATCAGTACTTAACTGTTGATCAGTGCTTATACTGAAGTCAGGAATTAAGGATATCAGTACTTATATTATCAGGAGATAATCATCGAAGATATAGATATCAGAACTTAAGTGCTGAAGGGACGATCAGATAAGGACAGGAGCTGATTAAAGGAAGAAGATAGAGATAAAACATAAGAAGAGATTGCATGAAGAAGGAATTCCATGAAGAATGGAATACTTGGAATAGAAATATCTGATTGATATATTTTAGGAAGCAGAATATATTCCATATCAATTAGCGATTATCTTGTAACTGTGTAATATATAAACACAGGCATAGGGTTTATACTATAAGTGTTATCATTATCGAAGTTATATATTATAACCCTAGCAGCTCTCGTGATATTTGTTCATCACTGAGAGGTAACAGTTCCATATTGTAACAGAGTTTATTGTTTCAATAAAGTTTGTTTTCTGTTACTAAGTTCTTTAAGTTCGATTTGAGTGTACTATACACTGTATTCACCCCTCTACAGTGTGTGTGTGACCTAAAATGATTGTTAGATATTGATAATGTCATGGCTAATATGTTTTATGTTTAGCTTTCAGATCTTGTGGCAGATAGATCAGGTGTGACTTAACTGTTGATTGTGCTTATATGGAAGTCAGGACTTAAGGATATCAGTACTTATATTATAAGAGATAATCATCAGAAGATAGATATCAGAACTTAAGTGCTGAAGGACGATCAGATAAGGACAGTAGCTGATTAAAGGAAAGAAGATAGAGATAAACATAAGAAGAGATATGCATGAAGAAGAATTCCATGAAGAATGGAATACTTGGAAAGAA